>NC_056728.1:1111097740-1111218334 GCF_019279795.1 Protopterus annectens
ATCTGATTTAGAAGGAATACTAGAAGCTTTTAGGCTATTTTTCATAAACTTAATAATCAAAATGAGAAAACAGAAACACATTCAGCATTGAAAGCTTTTCTCAAAAACAATGTTAAAGTTAGGTTATTAGAGGAGCAGGTACAACTAATAGGTAAACAAATAACAATGACAGAACTTAAAGCTGAAGTAAATAAACTAAAATTAAACAAAGCTCCAGGTATAGATAATATCACCCCAGAAATGTTTAAATTACTATCAAATGAGGCTTTGCTGTTGTTATTGAATGTCTTTACATCAGTTAAAAATGGTAAAGACATTCCTCCTTCTTGGAAGTACACATTAATATCACCAATTCTGAAACAAAATAAAGATCCCAGTGAATGTTCATCATACAGACCCATTTCACTTCTTAATATAGATTATACAATTTTTATGGCAATACATGCTGCTCAAATAAAACAATTACTACCACTTTTGATAGAGGAGGATCAAACAGGTTTTATAAAAGATAGGAACACTTATGACAACATTAAAATAATTCTTTCCTTAATTGATTATATAAATGTCACAAAAAACAAAATGAATGTTATTAGCTTAGACATAAATAGCACATTTGATTCAGTGAACTGGGATTATCTGTGGTTAGTTTTAGAAGAATATGGCTTTTCAAACAACTTCACTTTGTTAATAAAATCATTATATGAAAAATCATTGGCTTATATAAAACTGGGATCTTGTCTGTCTAAATCTATTAAAATAAGTAAGGGCACAAAACAAGGCTGCCCTCTTTCTCCATTATTGTTTGCGCTAGTCATTGAACCCTTAGCAAATAATATACGTATGGATAAAAATATTGAAGGAATACAACTAGACAACAGCCTAGAGCTTAAAATTCAACTTTTGCTGATGATATTTTAATTACCTTAAAAATAATAATAGCAGTTTAAAAGCATTATGGGACTCAATTCAAAACTTTCAAAACTTTTCAAGTCTTAAATTTAATGAGAACAAAACAAATGTATTGCTTATAAATACTAATAAAAAGATCTAAATAAAAAATACCATAAATATATCTCTACCGATAATATAATTAAATACTTGGGAATTATAATAACTAACAACCTAGATACTACAATTGAAACAAATTATAAAGAGACCTTAAATAATATTAAAAATCTAATACAAAGATGGAATAAATTCTTCTTTTCAATGGAAGAAAGGTTTTATATAATTAAAATGATCATATTTCCAAAAATTCTTTATGTCATACAAGCTTGTTCTTTGCCACCAGCTAAATCGCACCTAAAACAATTAAATGATTTAATGGTAAGATTCCTATGGTATCCAAAACCAAGGATAGCTATGAAGTATCATCTAGATGATTGGGATATAGGTGGCATAGGTTTACCAGACATAGAAATATATTTGCATTCATCCATTATTAAAACAATATCATTATGGCTAAATACAAAATATACATCAAAATGGAAGCTAGTTCATGAGAGAATCTGGTTAAAATCAGGATTTGTAGTAGCAAATAAGTATACAGATTTCATACCAAACAATTTTCTATGGCTGATGAAGGAATATATGATGATACATAATAATAAAAATATAAGTTCCAAATACATTACTTATACATTAAAAATTTTCCAAAATCTTATTAAAATCAATCCTGATATTAAAGCATGGTCATTTCTTTTATATCCAGTAGCGTACACACAAGGTAATATAATAACATTTAATATGGAAGTAGTCAACATGCTTAAAGAAAAGGGATTAATATATTGGCATCAATTGCTAAACTGTGGAAAACCTCTGAGAATAGACCAGATTAAACAGAAATTAAATATGGAAGATAGTTTGTGGTTACATGTACAAGAATTAAGACAGTATATATTAAGCAAACAAGAAACAATGCAACCATCAATAATACAAAATGTTCCTAACCTTATAGAACATATAATATTACTAACAAATCAACCCATTACTGGAAAGGGATACTTATCATCTATTTATAAAACAAACAAAAAAATAAAAATGCATAATAATGACAAAATATAGAATTATTATAGATCAGTTAATGGACATGTGCCAAATGACAGTGATAAAAAACTAATTCTTCTCTCTCCAAAGCAGACATCACTTTCATTACATTGGATACTTTTTACATGGCAATTCATACACAGATCTTATGTAACCCCTCATAAAATGGAACTTATGTTTAAGAAAAATATTGGCTGCTGGAGATGTGATTTATCAATAAAAGCAGATTGGCAACATACGTTCTACGAATGTCATTTGATTAAACCATATTGGGATAAAATAAATTATTTTCTGCAAATGGTATTCAATGATAAATTCCAGATTTCCAAATCTATTATTTTGTTTAATGCACCTGTACCCGACTGTGTGCCAAGAACAAAATATGTAATCTTATGGACTCTCCTAGCTATTGCAAGGAAGAACATTACATCAAACTGGAGATCCAAAGCTTCTCCAACTTTTAAGCAATTCATGAATATGGTGTCAGCAGTATCGCAATTGGAAATGAACACTATTAAAGGAAGAACTGAAAGAACTACATCATTATATGTAGCATGGCAAAAAGTAACTGAAATACTGGAGAATAATGACTGCAACAGATTATAATCAGGAAACAATTGTATAGAAAGTCAATTATATGTCAACAATAGACACCCTTGTAAATACTTTATTTTGGTTTTAATGTTTGATATCTGTTTAGAGGTTTTAGCCTACCTTTTTAAATAATTTGTAAATACTTCATTGTCATAAATAACCTGCATTCATGTTTTCTTGTTTTTGGAAATGAATAAAAATATTTAAAAAAAAAAAAAAGAAATATATATATACTGACAATTAACCAAAACAAACAGGTCCCAACTCCAAGCAGTAATTAATTAATTAATACAATTGAGTACTTTTTTTTTTAGATGATGCAAAAGTAAAAAAAAAAAAAAGTACTCAATTGTATTAATTAATTACTGCTTGGAGTTGTAGTATTGTATGAGGAGGTCAGGAGTAATGGAGGAATCCATAAGAATGCTACAGGATATGTACAATGTTAGTGTGACAGCAGTGAGTTCTGCCTCTTAAACCTCTTAAACCTGGTTGATTTCTTTGAAACAGTCACCAAGGCCATTGACGAGGGGAAGGTGGTCCACACAGCCTACCTGGACCTCGCAAAAGCCTTCGATACAATACCCCACTCGGGCATTATAGATAAGCTCACCAGCTTAAATATAAACCCCTATATCACTAGATGGATTGCAAACTGGCTCAAGGACAGAACCCACATGGTTAGAATTGCTGGAGCCATGTCAGACTCCAAACCAGTTACAAGTGGTGTCCCACAAGGCTCAGTCCTGGGACCTCTCTTGTTCGGTATATATTTCTCGGAAGTACAGGCCAACACGGAAGGACTGTGGCTGACCAAGTTCGCAGATGAGTGCAAACTGGGCACCATAATCGACTCTCCAGCCGACACAAGCATCCTCCAAAAGGGCTTCATAGAAACAGACAACTGGTGCCAGAGCCATGGCCTCAAGCTAAATGCCAAAAGTGTATAGTCATCCCTTTGGCAAAAACAAAGTGCCCACAAATTACCACATAGGTGGTAATCCATTAAGTACAGAAGAAGTAATTAGGGACCTGGGGACCCAAGTTGATAGCAATCTCTCATTTGACAACCACGTGGCCAAAGTGGTTAGAAAAACATTTTATATAGCCCACCTAATCATGAAGGGATTCACATCTAGATCAGGGGATGTCATTGTGCCTCTTTACTCATCCCTCATCAGGCCCATAATTGAGTACAATGCCCCTTTTGGGATGTACCTTACCAGACACCTGCAGCAACTGAAAAGACCCCAAAAGTACCTCACCAAGAGGATCAAAGGGCTCAAACAGATGCCATATGCTGCCTGGTTAAAGAAACTCCAGCACTACTCAGTGGCATACCACCTGTTCAGAGGCGATCTGTGCCTGACATATAAAGCCATGTCCAACCTGGAATTAATGGACATGCTGCACCTCAGAAAATCCAAATCCCATCGAGCTACTCGCTCGAGAGGCTTGAACCTCAGCACTGAAATAAATAGGACATTCTGGAGGGACAGATTCATAACCCAGAGGCTCCCTTCACTCTGGAATAAAATCCCAGTCCAGGTTAGGCAGAGTCCCTCATTGACTCTCTTCAAGAAGAATCTTGATGAGTGGATGGGAGATCGTAGGTTTACCCCGGGTATCACTTCTGGGTCACTGTTAGACAGAGGCACAGTATACTAACCTCGAAAAAGGGCATAGCAAAATAAATTTAAAATGGGTGGCGAAAGCCAAACACATTCTGGCTAGGCTTATAAATGCCCTAGGGAAGATAGCCTAGTATGAACCTATGAACCTATGAACATATCTACTGATATAAATGAAATGCAATGTCAAGAAGAAAGAGATGCAAAGCAATTGCACCATTCAACAAAAGTACAAAGAGAGGTAAAATTATTCAAAGGCTGATTGCTATGTAAAAGTGCAAAGACAGGGTGAATACCTTAGAACATTAGATGTTGCTAGTACTACCCTGTACATTAAAGTGCCTTATTTTCATATGCCTTTTTAGGCTTTAGGCTTTAAACATGTGATTTAGATGTCAATCTTGATAGGTTCTTTTTACTATAAATACTGTGATTAAGTTTTTGTATGTTCAGTCTGAAGAAATGGTATTGATTTACTGCGAAAGTGCTCACCTTTGTTGCCAATAAATAATATCTGCACTACTCAGTTGTGGTAGTTTGGAGTACTTTTCTTTGAGTTTTTGTTCCTTCTTTACTCAACGCTTCTGGTTAGCAGTCTTTCTTTTTATTTTTTGGTTGACTGCTTTTTACATTGACTACTAACACATGGCTGAAGGTGTGTCTAAGGTTTTGGATGTCAACCTCGCTCCAAGAATAGATAATTTGCAATGGCTACTTTTATTGGGATATATCCCTTCTTCACTATGTATCTTTCTGGTGACATTGGTCTCAGTACTGCTTGACAAGAGGTTGTGAGTGAGTTTTTACTTCTAAGCTTAAAGCATTGGCAAATAATCTTTTTTAAACTCAAACACTATCAGTGGCAGCATTTACATTTTGAAGCTGACATTTGCTTTAAAGCTATACCCTTGGCTTATGGATACTTAGGATGCCAACTTATTGGACCACCTACCCAGTGGCAGCTGGTGACTTCAAATTAAAGGAGGGCTGCAGGAGACAGCTGAATGTGTGGGGCCAATGGGAAGGGGTGTGACCAACTAGAAAGGGGTGCAGCTATGCTCAAAACAGCAACAACTGGAACTTTAATTAAATACACTTCCCTGGGTGCCAAACCATCATTATGAGAGGCCAAACAAGACAAAATGAAGTGTAGAAGAAAAAAATATTTCACTGCATTGGTTAAATGACAGCTTACTTAATATCTAGATGGAAACACAAAGGTTGTGAGGCATGAAAAAATAAATTACTTTTTAAATACATTTTTTTTTATTTTTATTTTATTTTTTATTTTAACATTTGTTGACCGGGAATGTCCGACTAGGTTCCACAGAGCCTGTTTTCAGTGGAGGCCCGGGGAGAAACACTCCAGATACAGTAAATACATTACTGGAATGCCAGTCAAAATGAAGTATAAAAAAAAAACAAGCAGCACTCAACTCAAACCACTTCTCCTTGCACTGCAGTTCTAATTATAATTTATATTCAGCTTTATAAAATTACCAAGTAACATCCTGAAAGTAGCAATCTCTGTGATACCCCTACTTGTAAAAATGTTTTTTATCCAAAAAAGACCTGCTGCCTGACAACAACTATCTACTTGTTTCATGGGGAAGACATAATCAAAGTAAAAAATGAACAGCAAACAAGAAACAAGCTCAAAATAAATTGCTTAAAGGATTACTGCACAAGTTATGGACCACACATGATAAATTGGCATTCTGTTTAGTGTATGGGCAAAGCCTGCAAAGAGGACTGCAATGAATGTAATGAGCTTCTGAAAATACTGTAATCCTGTCCTTTATTACAAATACTGTCATATGCATTTCAATACCTAAGGCTTATATGTTATCTAGTTATGTAAATATTCTCTGCATGGCAATAACAAAAAGGTTTTCAATGTTGGTAATTCTTTAACAGTATGCTTATTAAAGCTTACTTGCATCTTACAATCTCCGACAGCCTTACCTGATGGTTATTAAAACATTGATACTTAAACACAGAGCAACAGGGCACTGTGACAGCATGCATTTTCTGAATAATAAGAAGCATAAATCAACAGTATAAAAATATGACAGAAAACCAGTTCACTCTGCAAAATCAAGGACAGATGAAAAGCCACTGTAGTACTTTTGTCTACCTTGGATGGGGGAATACTCTGCACACTTACACTGCATAACTGTTCCTTGCCTTGCTTGGACACATCCAGAGTCACTACATGGGGGAGTGGGGTGTAAGAAGTATGTCACAATTTGAAATGTCTCTGGCTGATGATGGCTCTGACACTCATACCTCTCAGCCTCAGAGCAAGAAATCTGGACAAAGCCATATATATATATAAGTGGGACACAGGCCCAAAAATAAGGACAATTTTTAAAATATTGCTCTTATAATAGAATAGTAGTAGGTCTAGCATTATTATGAATTTTCTGAGGTGTATGAAGGGTATGAAATCTGAAACTCAAATGTCTACCATTATTTTCTGACTTCGATCTTTAATGATTTGCCACTAATTTGCCAGAAAACCACAATTTTATGAAAAATGGACAAAATTGTGATGCAAAAATATAAAATTGCCACACAATACAGCTGGGAATGTGTCAAAGAAGGGACACCTTTTTGATATTAGTACTGTTAATTTGAGCAGCTGACAAAATAAGTGAATCTACATGCATTTCTGAAATAAAAGTAATCTATAATTCTGATCATTACAGTTATTTATAATTGTAAACCCTCCACGTTTTCTTCCAAAACTGCCATTTTGCGGAGGGATTATTAGGGGGAGAGCAACATTTTGAGCCAAAATTGGGGACAGTTGAGATGTTTGGATATTCCTAATTCTATAAAGCGATTTATTTGCACGTACCTCTCAACCTCTTAATGAAGGAAATCTGGACAAGGCCAAACATACAAACAGTACTAAAAATTGCTCTTGTATAAACTTAATACAGTTGATAGAATAACAGGTCTTGCTTTAGCATGCATTTTTCTGAAGGTTATGATGTCTAAAACTCAATGTCTGTCATAATTTAGTGACTTCATTCCTAAATGATTTGCCAGAAAGCCACAAATGTTATGAGGAACATACGAAAATTAAGAAGCAAAAATCTATTCATTCTGCAAAAATCTGGATAGTTGAGAGGTGTAGTTCAGCCGGGGCTGTCCTCGGGTTTGCTGCCCTTCCCCACTAACAAAATCATGGTCAAATGGAGCCTCCCCCTTGCAGCCATTCCAATTTCCCATTCCTTGTTTATTTCGCCACATTTACCATAAACACTGTAATGTGCATACTGCTTTACTTCTGCAATGAT
This sequence comes from Protopterus annectens, assembly GCF_019279795.1. Taxonomy (NCBI): domain Eukaryota; kingdom Metazoa; phylum Chordata; order Ceratodontiformes; family Protopteridae; genus Protopterus; species Protopterus annectens. The sequence continues at coordinate 1,111,105,320 of NC_056728.1, forward strand.
TTGGATTTCATTTGAAAGTTTTATTTTGCATTTTACAGCACAAACACTAATAGATATCTGCGAAACAAAGCAATGCAGTCTCACAACGAAAATAGACTTAGCATTAAAACTTCTCTGCCCTTGAAACTTACATTCATTGAAACAGCATTGAAACCCACATTCAAAGAAAATACATTTTGCCAGTGGCAGATAAAGATTAACTTTGGGCTGTTTTGGTTAAGGTGTTTGCCTTACAAACACAAGGTGCAAGGTTTGAGTCTCACAAGGGATAATTGCCTAGGCTTAAAATAGCTTTTCAAGGGCAGTTAGCTTAGTACTAATCTATGAACCTATGAACCTATAGGCCCCTTGCACATGAAACATACACTTCTCTTGGATCACCTTCCTGATTGCATTAAATTATATTCATTGTACAATACAGTACAGTTGTTAGAGGGTGTTTTAAATGTGTTGTTTTGAACATTTTCCCAGTAATCAATGAAACAAAATGCATGCACCAATAATGACAAAACTGCCCAATTCAGAACATTTTCATCATAAAAATCTACTCAAACTTCTGCAGTCCACCAGTATCAGTAAATATGCGCAATCTCTGAAGAAGTAAAAGTCATCTAAATAATTCCACATTAAAGAAATCTGTAACTAATGAAGAGGTTGCTGCTAGCAAACAACTTTATATTTCATTGTTTCATCTACAAATAAAGTGGCTGTTGCCCTTGAGGAATTAATTGCCTATGTTGCAATAAAAAAAAATGATAAGCTAGCAATTTTGCAATAGGGAATGGATGGCAGACTAATAACAAGTTCATAGTTACTAGGTATCTTCACCAAGAAAGACTGCAGCATCCACCCCCTTTACAACACAATACAGTATCAGCAATGCATCTACCTACTGTGGGAGTAGAACCCACAGCTTTCTGCATCAAAGGCAAGTACACTACCTGTTGTGCTATTAACAATGCAAGCAGACTTCGTATAAGCAGCACTAAACTTTTTTTCCCCTGCAGCTCTCAGCTCCTTGTAAAATCTACTCGACACTCAGCTGTATCTCTGAAGTTTGCAGCCCAAGAAATCTGGAAAAAGCCAACATTTATTGGGGGGGGGACAAAAACCCAAAAACCAGGGACACATTTTAAACATTGCTTGCATAATGTTGGAAAGTTGCTAGAATAAAATGCTGTGTTACCACCATACATTTTTCTGCCAAGACTTGAACTCAGGACCCTGTGCAAAACAGTCAGAGCAACATACCACTATGCCAAATCAGCTGCTTTGTAAAAGAGAGGAAGACTGAAACTTAAACGGTTACCATTTAGTGAATTCAGTTCTTACCATAGCTGTCGTGGTGGTGCTGCGGTAGCGTTGTCGCCACACAGTAGGACGTTGTCCTGTTCGATTCTCAGCTAGAGCGTCTTCTGTGTGGAGACATGCATAAATGGGCATACCTTCATTGAAGGTTGTGCGTCAGGGCCGGCAACTCAGCACATAAAAATCTACTGCCAATCATTAGCGGACCAGAGTTCTGCTGTGTCGACCCCTAACCGGGAAAAGCCAAAAGACACAACAACCATAGCTGTCAACCTCTTAGCACAAAACACCTCAACAAAGCCAATAATGGGGCAATACAGCCCCCAAATATATTCAGTGAATTCAGTTCTCATCATAGCTCTCAACCTTAGCACAAAAAACCTGGACGAAGCCGATAATAGGGGGAATACAGCCCCAAAAATAGGGACACATTTCAAATATCCATCTTATAAACTATAAAAGATTTTGTGTTACCCTGTACTTTCTAAAGCATATGAAGTCTGAAATAAATGCCTGTTATTTTTATTTATTTAACATTTGTTAACCAGCAAAGTCTGACTTGGAACAAAAGCCAATTTTACATTTGGTAACTAGGAAAGTCTGACTTGGAACAAAACCCAATTTTCAGCAGAGGCCCAGGGAGAAACACTCCAGACACATCTTTGTAAGCTGGGAGGACGTGCAAATGCCACACAGAAGGCACCCTAGCCAATGATCAAATCAGAGAACCTGTAGCTGTCAGGCAACAATGCTACCACTGCACTACTGACTGTGTAAGGAAGCAAAAATACAGAAACCACAGATTTTATGAGGAACAGAACAGAAAAAATATGATGCAAAATTCTGCAATTTTTTTTACAAATGGTGGTGAGTAGGGAATTCAGGCCCTTGCCACCTGCACCAAAGGTACAGGGTTCAAGCCTGAGGTATTCTCTAGCCAACCGTATATAGCAACTGGGGAATTACACACACATCCACCAGACTGCCTGACACAGCAGTCTGGAGTTCTGTGAGTTCCAGAAACTCCAAGCACACATGCACAGAGTTCTGAGACTTGTGATTTGTTTTTCTTTCTACAGGAGTGTTTTGTTTACTTTCTTTCTATAGGGGGGGGGGCTGCAGTCCTATAGCACGAGCCGCCCTTGCACCTACCATGAACATTTGAAGTGTTGGCAGTCCCTTAATATTGAATTTAGAATTAATTAGTTGAAGTTACTTATTGAGTACTTTTCTCCTGTTGAACAGTAATTGGTCAAGGAAGTCAGAATCCAACAAGATGAGGTGTTTAGACTCTATACCTCTGAGACAATGAGAAAGCATTTAGATGGTGTCTTTGATAACATTATGAACTATGAATCTAGACTTCAGGCAGTGAAGTTATGGAAACTTCAACATGATATGGATGATTTCAGGAAGAGTCATGTTTTCTCGTGGCAGTGGGAATTGAGATGAGAAGCGGTTGCAGTGAGTAACAATGTCAAGGGTTTGGACAGTTTCAAGACTCCAGTGAATAACATTGATTCTCCTGTTGTTTCTCAGAACATTGTAGAAGAAGATGATATATAGGAGTGTCCACAAGAACTGGCTAATCTCAATGTGGTTTCTGCCTTAACTGTAAATTTTGTTTCCAAAATATGTGCTTCGACCTCTACAGCTTTTGAGTTGAGTAAGAAAGATTTTTTGTTGACTGCACCTCTCCCTATAGAGCAACACTTTCATAAGAATCGCTCTTGGAACAGAGTGAGAGGGGGATGTGGTCATCCTCACACACCACCACTGCCTATGAAAACAGGACACAAGCAGTGAATAGCCTAGTCATTAATCTTTCATCTCATCCATTGACAGATCAACAAATCTCTGTTTTAAATAAAGAGCTCAGCATCATCCCTAGCCAGCCATCTGACTTAACTGACATTTTAGATGATCTTAGGCTTTTTGCCAGGAACCTATGTCTGTCATTGATGTTTACAGAGCAGTCAATTGATGTCCCTGTCTTCAAGAAACCCAGTAATTTTATGGCTACCCCCAGGAGCTTCATTGAAGTGTTTGTTGGTTTGCGTGATGAAGACATTCATAAGGGTTTTGATGATTCTAATAAACATACGTTCTTTAATCTTACATTCGAGAAGAAGAATGCCTTGAGTGAACTCTGACGGGCCACCAACCTTGAATTTCGACCTGCAGATAAAGGTGGAGGGATTGCTGTTATGGATAGACATTCCTATATTAATAGCATGAATGATATGCTTAGTGATGAAGAGACTTATAAATGTATTGCTAAATATTCTATGAAAACTTATATAGATAGATAGATATTGTTACTTACTGGTCTTATTGATGCCACTTTGCATGATTATATTCATGTTGAAAATCCTGTGATCCCCATACTATATGGTTTACCTAAGGGGGTGGCGAAAGCCAACACATTCCGGCTAGGCTTATAAATGCCTTCGGGCAGATAGCCTAGTGACTACCTATGAACCTATGAACCTAAGATCCATAAGAATGTTGTTTCATCTCCTATGAGACCCATCCTCTCTAGCAGAAGCTGGGTAACTGCACCTCTATCTATCATTTTAGAGAAAACTTTGAGACCTATCTTGGACATAGTACCAACAGTCCTTAGAGACACCAAAGACTTCCTTGAGTCATCATATGCCTGGGCTGAGTCATTTGACATTTAAAATAAATTTTTGTTTGTTACTTTAGATGTGGCATCGTTGTTCACAATAATTCCTAATGACTCAGGGATTGATAGTATTAGGAATTTCTTAACTTTGAAGACTGATTTTACAGCCAATAAGATTGAGCTTGTCAGTACACTTCTTGAGATTGTTCTTGAATGTAATGTCTTTACCTCTGGCAATAGATACTTTGTTCAGAATAAAGCCATAGCAATGGGACTTCATGGGTCAACAGCTATGCTAACTTGGTGCTTGCTCTATGGGAATCTGAGACCATCCTGATGGGCAATCATTCTGCATGTCATGTCCATTTTTATAATCATTTCATAGATGATATATTCCTTGTCTGGGTAGGGGGATTTGATGAACTGGATAGGTTTATAGAGTGTTTACATGGTACTGCAAGTTTTTTTTATAAATGTAGTCATCATAGTTCCTGTGAATATGCTATTTTCCTTGATGTCAGAGTTGACAAGGATGAACTCTGTGGTTTACACATGAGTATCTATAGGAAACAGGTGAAAAGGAACACCCTTCTGCATAAGTCAAGTATGCACGTCAGACATGTGAGTAGGAACATACTTAAGGGACAAGTTCTCAGGGTAATGTGACTCCACAACAATGACATTGATCTTGCATCAGTGCTTGATAAATTGAAGAAAGATTTTATTACAAGGGGGTATAAAGACAAAGAGGTTGCTATGTGTATTAGAAAAAGTCTACGAACCAGAAATGACAAGGAAAGACCTTGTTTCTCTAGAAGGTACATGGGAGCTCCTGGGCAAGAAATGGTTATGTTTAATAAGAATAAACCACTGTTTACCTTTTTGAATAACATCAGTAGTGTATGTGATATTATTAGTAAACATTGGTCAGTGCTTGTAGCTGACCCTGAGATTAGGAAAATTGTGGATTTCAAAACCCAATTTTACTTTTAGGAACCATCTATCTTTGAAACGTTAGTTGTGCTATAGGAATACAGGTTCAGATAAAGAATTATTGACTGAATGTAAAGGCACTTTCAGATGTACTGCCTGCTCTGCATGTAGATTTGTTCATACACATACTTCTTTTGTACATAGGCATAATGGCTTTCATATTACCTTTAGTTTCTTTGCTAATTGTAGGACTAGAAATGTGGTCTACTATGCATTCTTTTTGGTGTGTGGTGTGTTTTATATAGGTAAAACCAATCAGTTTTTTTTAAGGACAGCATATTAGAACATCAGAATGATATTATCAAAGGTAGGACTACAAATGCTCTAGCTAAGCATATTCTAGAGTGTATGTTGCATCATACCTTTTAATTCTTTGTATTAGAAATTGTGAATGTTGGTGACAGATCAGGAGACATAAAGAATAAGACAGAGTGTCTAGAACAGAGGTGGATTCTACTATTGAAAGCCTTTGTTGAACCAGGCTTAAATGAAAGAGTTTCTCTTAAGCTTGCTCTAAAAGCACGTCCTTTGAAGCATTAGATTGTTTTCAGGTTTTGGTGTAGCTGACTTTTTTGTTTAATGATTTATATTGTTTCAAGTGAAGTTTCCTTTGAATACTTCTTCAGTGGTGTGCTTGATGTTGTTTAAGATGTTATGTTTTTTGGTAATCCATATGGATGTTGCCAATATTTGGGTTTACTTATTTTATATGTTGCTGTATTCAGGTGGTGTTTTTTGATTGGTCACTTTTTGTGGTGGTTTCTTGGTAGTGATTGTAGTCTTTTTTCAAGCTAGTGTGATTTGTCAGAGTTATGTGTATATATATATATATATATATATATATATATATATATATATATACATACACACACACACACACACACATATATATATATATATATATATATATATATATATATATATATATATATATATATATATGTTTTTCATTTTTTTTTGTAGTGTTTGCATAGTTTTGATTGTGTGATCATGGTATTGTTTTTTTAGATTTCATTATTTAGTTACCATTTGTTTTTAGGTGGTTTTTAAATTGTTTTTTGTCTCAATTCCTTATAGTTAGTCTTCATTAGGCTTTTTTTGGTAAGTATCATTTGCCTGATATCTTGGATTCTGTTGTTTAAATGGTTGTCTTAGGTATTGTTTCACTGTTACTGGGTAGTACTAGCAACATCTATTTTTCTAAGGTATTCACTCTGTCTTTGCACTTTTACATAGTGATCAGCCTTTGAATAATTTTACATCTTTTTTTATTTTTGTTGACTGGTACAATTGTTTTGCATTTATATCAATAGATATGTTGGGACCTGTTTTTTTGGTTAATTGTCAGCATATATATATATATATATATATATATATAAATTTCTTGAAGGATAGTTGCTGTTTTAGTATGTATTTCTCTTTCCTCCTTTTCATTGGTTGATATGCCTTGTTTTGTTATTGGCCAGTTTTGGTGTTATTGTATCTTGTTTGCGGCACATGTAGACTTCTTTATTAGGGCGCTAGATCGTCCATGTTTTTAATGTGAAGATTAGCTTGTGTAGGGTCTGTAACTAGGCTGTTTAGTTGATGTTACTTTTAGACTGTCTTATTTTATTGTTTTTAGTTGATTAGTTATTTTTCTGATGATACACGTTATTGATTTCTTTCTATATCGTTATGTTTTTTATTGATTAACATGTGAGGATCTTTTATTTAATAATTTGCCTTTTTTCTTGTGCTGCCCTATAGGCATACATTTATTAACCATTTTTAATTGGTAGATACGTTTTCTCCTTGTGTCTGCTAGGTCCCTTATGGTCTTTCTTTGTTGCACTAGGAAGCACTGATTATTTTTCTTTTTAACTGGTGTATGCTGTATTGAAAATTAATGAGGAAAAGTGCCCAGATCAGCAAATAAAAGCAAAAACAAGTGTAAATGGGCACCCAGGAAGGATGACTAACACTCGGCAATGAAAATAAAAGTTTAATTTATTGATCCAGTAAACACCAAGTCACATAAAATCCACAAGTAAATCCACAACCAATCCCAAATGTGGATTTACTTGTGAATTTTATGTGACTTGGTGTATACTGGATCAGTAAATTAATTTTTATTTTCATAGCCGAGTGCTGGTTGTCCTTCCTGGCTGCCTGTTTTATACTTGTTTTTGGTGTATACTGTATTCATTATTTAGTTTTAATGTGGGGATCAGTTTCTTTGACATTTTTCAAAATTGTTTGATACTTTATTGGTTTGTATTTTGTCTTATTAGGTATTTTTGGTCGAGATGTCATTCTATTTATGCTTTCCATTTCCCTTTGGAGGTTATGTGAAGGATCGCTTTCTAATAGGTTTCCCTTCTTTTGTATAGGCCGATAGGGACACACTGAATGATTACTTCCTAGTTGGGTGATATGCTGAGGTCTAACCTTTGATTGGTCAGTTCTGGTGGTTCATCGTTCCACAAGGAAGTTTTAATTTATGTATTTTTAAGGTCTGTCTATAGTCCTCATTTTTTGCTGATCAGTTTAAATATGGCTTTAATTTAATTATTGATTGGTTTAAGATTTAGGTTTTTGAATGATGTTCATATATGTCATTCCTACTTTCAAATACTATGTTTGTTTTTTTTTTTTGTTTGTTTTTATACTGTGCCTATAGCTTGGCTTCACTAGTTAGGCTAGTACACTGATGGATGTAAAGTCTTTTAGTCAGACTATTTTTATTTTAATAGCGTGTGCTCAGAAGATTAAATGTCTAAGTTCTATTGGCCAGTTCTGACCAATGATATCTTGTATTTACATATCTTGTCCAATGAGATGCTTTTTTGTCAAAGCCTTGTTCTCTGTTCATAATGTGGTTTCCATACAGTGCTTTTTTTCTTATCTGGTTCTTCAATGCGATTGTAAGATATTTGAATTGATTTGGAAGTTGATTGGTGCATTAAAGTCCCTTATTTTCATATGCCTTTTTAGGTTTTAAACATGTGATTTAGATGTCAAGCTTGATAGGTACTTTTTTACTATAAATGCTGTGATTAAGGTTTTGTTTGTTTGGTCTGAAGAAGCAGTATTGGTTTACCGTGAAAGCGCTCATCGTCATTGCCAATAAATAATATCTACACTGCTCAGTTGTGATAGTTTGAAGTACTTTTTTTCTAGTTATTGAAGAAAATGTATCTGTCAACTACCTATCACTGTTGCTGTGAAATATATTGAGTTGGGAACAACAGCAGAGATAATGGTGAGTTTAAATCTAGACAACTGATACTTTTACTAATGAGGTCAGGTTAAATATTGGCACCCGTTTTTGTATTTGAATTGAACAGCCTCAGTCTGTGTGATACATGCTAAATATGTTACCTGTAGTCCCTATGAGCTGCTGCTACAAATGTTTTCTTGTTGGAAACTCAACTATTCGTATTATTAATAACAACATTTGATATACATAATGTAAAATATGACAGTTTGTAAAGTTTGATAACAGAAAATTAGTAACACTGGGAATGTGGAGATATGTATAATGAACGATGGAGTGCTTCTCTATATCTTCCAAGTTGTGATCATGACAGTAATGTGTTCCTTTTAAAAGTATGCCTTTATTACTTGTATGTGGTGTGTCAAAATGAACTAATGTCACCTGCTCTGTGTGCTCTTTCTCTGTAGTTGCCATTATATGAAGGTCTGATGGTGTGTAACAGAAATGCAAATTCTGACATGGCAAGCAGTTATTAAAGGATATATGTGTCATTAAATGCTATAAGTACTCTGGTCATTGCTAGATAAAACCTATAATTGGTTTGTTTTTATTTATACATTTTTTAGCTTCTGCATTTGCATGCCATTTGGCAGTGTGCAATTCACAGCTGAAAGCAAAAAATAAAAATGTAATGTGGGCTGCCTTCAGAAGTAGAAATGAGCCAGGTGCTTTTGTATTACCATCAGCACTCTAGGCAGTACTGAGTGAAGACAATGCACTTCTGATTTACCTATCTCTGTGGCACAAAGCATAATTACAGTAAATGTGGAAAAAGACCACCAATAATGCAGATTCTGAATACAGTTTATAGATAATTTTACTGAGAGGGTCAGAGGAAGTATTGCATGACTTTTTTTTTACTAATGTAACATTAAATACAAATGACAATTACAAACATGAATTTGGTAACAACTATCATTAATGATTACTATGTAACTCAAATATGTGTGTAAATTATGTTGCATAGCAATGATAATAGGTAATATAAAATGCACTTGCATAGGTATAAAGTACACAATATGTAATTAAAATTAGTATGACTCATCACATATAATAATTACGTGTTTAGGACAGCATGTCATGCAAAATATGGAACTTAACTTAACATGTATCAGGTCATGCAACTCTATGCATATGAAATGTATTTGCAACCACAAATTCTGCCTTTTACATAGAACTCTGGTTAACATGAGCAGTTACAGTTATACACTTACAGGCATCTCTTAAATACATCTCCATTTATGCTGAAATTTGTATATGTCAACATACAGCTTAAATAAGTAAGCTCTCCTGTGGCATTGACAGTTAATAACCAACATTTCGAATTTTAGCCTTCTTTTTTCTTATGGGTTTGATTCTCATGTGGCATTAGTCAGTCAGTCAGTCTTTGTACTGTGTATATCCCAACAAACGATTATGTCCCAATTCATAACATTTTGCCTCTAAATGACAATAATAACAAACATCATATAATATTAACAGTGGAACATGTGTAAATAAGTGAGCATCACACATGGCCATATCTCAATGCCATATTGCATACCTCCATTGTTTTTTAAAGGAACTATTCCTAATGTCACTGTCAAACCATTTTGTGTTTTCAGTTATGCAAATGCTGCTGGCAAGGCTGTGTATCTTTACACACAGTCTGGTACACCCAAGATTTGAATTGGGTGCCATTTCAGACACATAATTCTATGTGTATTTCAATAGACATGGCAGGCAGTGATGAGGATGGTGCTCCATTTAGACCCCAAAGGTGGTGTGAAGAGAAGTCCAGGATCTTTGTGACACTCCTTGTCAAGTGCTACAGCTGTAGGCTAATGCAGGAGGACAATCCAGATCTCAGTACAAGGCTGAGGTCTGGAATAGCTTGGCCAAGGCTGTCTCCAGTGCATCTGGCATTCCACTTATTGAGTATCAATGTCATCACCCTTACAGTAACATGAAGAGGTGTAACCAGGACCTCCTGAGCTGATGGGAGGATGAATTAAAGGCTGCAACACCCTTAATTTGTTTAAGTTTAATGAACCACCAGCAGTCAATGATACAGCATGAATTTGCCAGCTAATATGTTTATTCATTATGCCTTCATGTCTTGTCTTTTTATGTCCTGTACAGCTGCTGACAATGTTTCCCTGAACAAGGAGGTGCATCAGGAGAGACTGGCTCACCTCACAGAGGCATAGGGTAAGTATACATCAGGTATGAGTGCAAGTCAGATCGTACTTTTTAGGGCATTAGTCCATATGAGCTTGAGTAAGCATACCTAACCTTTATATCAAGCATACACGCCTGCTCCAATAGTTCTTGATGACCGCATTAGGCAATGAGTACATCAGCTTAGTTGTGTGTGGGTTCAATTCCCAGCAGCAAAAGTTAGCTTTTATTATAGCACAGTATGTACAAGTCATTTGCTGCAATATTAAATGACATTAAAAATTGAATTTTTGTAACTAGACTTATTAACTTGGAAAGCATATATCTGCTATGTCACAGTCAAATAACTGTTTCCATTTTATTTATAATAACAGTGAGTTTGATGTATTTTATGACACTTTAATCCCTTCGCATCATATCCATATGTGGCAAAGGTGAACATAGTTATGTGTCATATTTGTTTATGTATTGAAATAAAATTGCAACATGACATTGATCTTATTATCTCTGTTTTATCTCCACAACCATATCTTTCTTATACATATACATTTATAGATAGACAGATAGATAGACAGATAGATAGATACAGCTATAGATACATATATATATTTTGTAGAAACATTGCTGCTGCTGCTGCAGCACAAATGTCCGTTAGCACAGGAAGCTTGACTGACCTCTGGGGTTCAGCCCACCATACCTCCACAAGTGGCTGTGGCAGCACCACCATAGAAAGCACAGACACCCAGCATATCTGAGTCACAAACTGTCAGTGTTGCCTTCACAACTCCTACCCTACATGCTCTTCCTGAGTTAGGTATCCCTCCCCTGGCTGCTGGTGCAATGGTACCTGCTGGGAGGATAGAGAACATCATGGAGAGAGGCTTCTGAGCCTGAATCAGCAGAGTTGAAAAAGTCCTGCATCAGATTACAGCATGGACCCAGAGAACTGAGACAGGAAACAGTGATGATAACTCTGAGGTTAAGGACTAGCTCAAGATGGATGAAGCTGCCCCTCAAATTCTCTCACTTATTCCAAATCATGGTGTCCCTCCAACCTTTTGTGTCCATTACCATTCCTGTCTGTCTTGTATGTCTTGTAAGTCTGTGCCTGCTACCTAACCTAGCTAACCCACCTAACCCTCTTACTCATAAGCATCTTCCTCAAAAGTCCTGTCACTACAACAAAGGAAAAAATGGGTACCTCTCCCACAAAAAAATACACCCCATACATAGCTCTACACTTTGCCTGTGTGTCTTCTCAATACTTGATTTGGTCCAATTGGCCATGCAACAATATTCTGTTATTGTCACCCAGCCCTGTTGTTGTGACACTCCAAATTCAGTTTACAAGTCTACATTTATGTTATGAAACAGTGGATAGCTATGGCACTCTTCCACTGCCATCCTGCACATTCCTCTATTCTTTCCTTGTGATTCTATTCTCTGCTTGCCCCCCCCCACTGTCATTTTCACCACTCTCCTATAAACCCCCAGATCAAAAAATAGAACCACACACAATACATTTAGTGAGAAATGGCAAATAAAAAAGCTTTCAATTTCTGTCCAAAACATTTGTGTGGAACTTGGCATCATGTACCAATGCTGAATGATAGTAAATGGTGTTTCACATCCTATAGCAAAAATACATGCACTAGTATGGTTACCTTTATGCCAATGTGCTTAACCCAACTGCACTGTAGAAATACAGACTGAAAGCACTATTGTGAGACATTAATTAGGCTGCTGGATAAAAGGTGCACATTACTGTGATGATGCCCATTGCCTTCATTCTTACTTGCTTCAGTCTTTTGTCACTTTTCCTTCAAAGAAGGGATTTTAACATTGTAAATTAAGACTTCCTATGTGGTGTGTTGAAGTTAATTCACATATCTGTCGACTGTTTTTATATAGTGGTAAGGGTTCGAATCCAAAACTATGTCAAAGTATTATGTATTTTTTGTATTACTGTTATATGTATACCTGTTGGCTACATGTGTTGTTAACCATCATTATCCTGCTCATGTCTAAATCTTGTTTCTACTCTCCTACCCTGCTTGCTCCCTATTGCAAACATTTTATCGTACAGTGCATGACAGATTAATTAAGAGGAAAAAACAAAGAGTAGCACACCATAAAGATGATCAGAAATGTCCCATAAATAAAGCTGTGTCTATGTCTCTGTCCCTGTCTGCATCTCTTCCTCTTTCTCCCCCTTCTGTCTCATCATGTTTTACTCTTGGATATTTATTAGGCTGCTGGATGACTTGTTCACCTTATGAGCTTGTCATTACTGTGAAGAAGTCTAATGCCTACTGTGACAAAGGATGTACTGCAAGCCCAGCTAGCTGAAATTTTGTAAATAATTATATTTTGTTTGTGAATGTCAACATGCTTTATATAGAAGTGTGATGAAAGGAGATATTACCAGCACAGCTAGCTGGAATTTTGTAAATAATTGTATGTCATTTGTGAATGTCAACATGACTCATGTAAGATGAAGTGTTACAAATGTATTGGAACTGTATGTTAAGTGTATATCAAACCTGTTTGTACAGATGTGTGTGTTAAAAAAAGGTTTTTGCAAAGTGCTTGAAATGTATCCACAGTGTACCGTACTGGAAAAGAGCAGAAATGTACATGCACTATGGTAACTGTTTAAATGTATATATTTTAACAGTGGGATACAGGAGGTTAACCTCAGTCTAGTAAATTTTAGAAAAATAGCTGAAATTAAATTATTTTATGGTTACACAATAAAAGATTATATCTTTCAGTTTCAGTGCAGCAAAGAGACACAATGTCTGTACTAGGGAGTTTTCTCTATTGTTTTTAAAGTAAAATAATTACTAGTTTTGAATGTGAAGGAATGCGATTACTTCATGACTTCCAGTATCTGCCAAAGATCTGAGGTTTATTTATTTTCACAAGTAGATGCTAAATACTGTCAGATTCTAGCAGTGGGGGTTTCATCTGGGATAGTTAGATGACAAGAAATTATGTCATTCTGCAAGCTATCCCAGCAGTAATATTTGAGATATTAATTTAAGAAGTCTCTTAGTGAGATACAGCATTCTGTACTCTGTCTTTGACCTGACAGCGATAACTAGAGAAGATTCATTCACCACAAATGCCTTGCTCTGTAAATAAGTTTCCAGGGACTAGTAACTCTCTTAGATATAGTCAGGAATATAGTTAAGTTATTTTTCTTCATTTATTTGAGACTGTCTTGCAATGTTGTTTTAAATATTTCCTGTGATTTTGAACTCCGATGTCACTGTAAATATATATTTAGTATTGTCTGGTTCTTTTATTATTTATTATTAAATGTATTTAAACATTTCATTGAGGCTGGTCTGTCTAGAGATATTTAAGTTCTGAGAGTACTTGCATATTTATTTGGTGACACTGTGGGCCACTCCTAATAGCCTTGCTCTTGGTCAACCTACCGTTTGTATAAATAATAACATTACACAGTAAGATTGGACACTCTTTGTTAAAGGTCTGAAAGTAGCTGATAAGGAACTGGCTGGTGGCAGTCTGGGCAAAACGGGGCATAGCTTGTAAACCTGTGCCAGCCTTTCCCAGGTGGGTGTATGTATAAATCAAACCTCAAAGAGTGTGTGTGTCAGCTACTTGGACAGGGACATGAAGCACTGGTTGGGCAGAGAGAGTGCTGGAAGTATTGGCTTGGCCACTCAGCTGAGATCTCAACTATATAGCTGTACCAGTGGGGAGTCTTATTGGGGATCTGGAGAAAGAGGGAAAACCCAGCCCTGGACTGACTGTAGTGTGTGCGTGCTCTTAATGGAAATTGCATTTGATGCAGAAAGCTGAATCTGGTAATACTGTGTGTGTGTACCTTGTCATCCTCTCACTGTACATCCCCCACTGGTGCCAGTGGTGAGGATTGAGGCTCCTTGATTACTGTTTGAGTGGTGGATCATCCCTTTTATTGGTTAGCAGTGGTGGGATAACCAAATCATTTACTGGGATTCAGTGGTGTGGATATTGAACTCCTGTAGCCTGCAAACAGTGGTTATTTAAGAAAGTGTTTGTACTCTCAAGCAGCCATACAGTGAAAATTCAGAGTTCCATATCACAATAGTTTTATTTATTTATTTACTTTTATTAGCTTAGTTAGTCAGGGAGAGCAGGCAAGGATGTCAGCAGAGGAGTATGGCAAGCTGACAAGGAGCCAGTTGCCTATGTGCCAGCAAAAAGAATTGCTACATGCCAACCTGACTAAAGTGGAAAAGGTTGCAGCCTTAGTCACAGCTGCATCACAGACCAGCAACCAGGAAGAAAACCAGACTGGCCTTGACAATGTACAACTCTCAGAAAATAGACATTCCAACTTTGCCTCAGAGGCATTAAAAATCCATCTGGAGATAAAGATACCTGAATTGGAGGCCAAACATTTGGAAACAGAATCAGCAGACAGACTTAGGTGTTTGGAGGCTGAAGAAAAGGAGAAACAGAAACAAATGGAATTAGAATTAGGAGAGAGACAGAGACATTTGGAGGCCAAAGAAAATGAGAGACTGAGATGTTTGGAGGCTGATGAAAATGTGAGGCAGAGGCAACAGGAAAAGAAAATTTCTGACTCTTAGCCAGGGCCATGGAGATGGTGGGGAAGGGAATAATTGAACCCTAGAAGATACAAAGGTCAGTACATTTCTTCCACAATTTATAGAGGGTGAAAATGTTTATAGTTTTATACATATGTTTGAAAGGGTATGTAAACAGTATAATGCTGACCAAGGGCTCTGGGTATGGATCCTGACCCCCTTACTCTATGGTAAAGCTGTAACTGCTATTTCTACATTATCTGATACTGATTGCATAAATTATAATACTTGAGAAACAAACGTGAAGTTCCAGCAGTAACAACCAAGAAATTATAATACTGTTAAAAAGTGTTTATTAGAGTGTTTTAAGTTAACACCTGTAGCGTATAGAAAAAAAGTTTCATGAGCATAGATACAAGGCAGATGAAAGTGTGTGTGACTATATTGCTGAGTTAAGCACTTATTTTCATAGCTGGGTGAGTGGGTGTCGGGTCACCCCTTTTGAAGGGTGCCAGACCTTTTGGTGAGGCAACAAGCCCTTAACACTTTGCCTAAGGACATGAAAATCTGGTTAGCAGATATGCAGTGTAATACCGCAGATGGTTTGGGGAAAAAGGGAGACCTATACCAAGAAAGCAGGGCATCACTGCACAAGAAAGGGATACCAAGTGTTGTTTATGGGTGTAAGGGAACCCATGGTGGGCAACTGCCCCAACAGAGTCTGCCGATAGAAGGGGAAGCCACTAGTTCAGGTACATGGCCAGGACCAAGGGTTAAGTGTTTTAAATGCAACCATTGGAGCTATGTAGCATATAGATGTCCATGGAGGCAAGGTGGGAGAACCAGTAAGTGGGAATGACAGAATGCCAGCAGTAAGTTGTCTGGAGATAACAAGGGTACCAGACTACTACAAGAGGTTATATCATATCTTAGTAGATTGAAAACAGGCCATTGCTAAAAGAGACACAGCCTCTGACATAACCTTTGTGAAGCCTGCAATGGTTGAAGAGGATCACTACTTGCTTGGGTAGTCTACTCCAGTCAGAGCTTTAGGAGGGACCCCATTCCAAATACCTTTGGCTAGGGTTCACCTTGGCTGAGAGGGTAGAAAAGGAAGCAAGCAGGTAGGTGTGTTTGAAGATATCCATGCAGATGTCCATATAGGGAATGATTTTGATAATGCAGTACCTTTATTTGCATACAGTTACATGCAGTCAGGCTTGGAGACAAGCATGTGTGTCTAGTAGCCTGGAGGGGACCCAGGCAGCCCTCAGACTTGAAACTAGGACTGGTGAGGTGGCTACTTCAGGGAGGGAGCTACCATGTAGCAGTGAGACTGAAGGTGAGCCATAGCTGCTTGTGGGTACCGATGTTCCCTTGGACAGAGTGACTGCAAGGGCAGAGGTGAGTAGTAGTACCCAGGTTGACAGTGAGGCACCACTGTCAGAGGATGCCATACTTCCTTTGGAAGGGCAGCTGAGTAGGGTTACAAAGAAAGAGTTGAGACAGGCTCAGTTCTCAGACCCTACATTACAAGGCCTGAGGGAGGTAGACAGTGAGACACCTGATTCTCAAGGAAAGGGGTGAATATGTATACTGGGACAAAGGGCTGCTGTATAGAGAATGGCCCCCTGAAGGAGGGCTTGAAGGTGAGAGAATGCAGCAGTTGGTAGTGCCCAGAACCTGTAGTCTAGCACTTCTAGTCATAGCCCATGACATTCCCTTTGCAGGTCATATGGGCATAAAGTGTACAAAGAGACATATTGTGCAGAACTTTTATTTGTCTGGGATTTTCAGAGATATAACATGGTTCTGCAGGAACTGTGAGCAGTGCCAAAAGGTAGGCAAGGCAGGAGACAAGGCCAAAGCTCCTTTGGTGCCTTTGGCTGTGATTCAGGAACCATTTCAGAGAGTAGCTATGGATATTATGGGACCTTTGGGTACCCCAAGTTCCAGAGAAAAGAAGTATATCCTAATGGTAGTAGATTATGCTACCAGATACCCTGAGGCAGTGGCTCTGTCCTCCATTGAGGCAGAAAAGGTGGCAAATGCTTTGCTAGAGATTTTCAGCAGGGTAAGTTTCCCAAAAGAATTACTGACTGACAGTGGTGCCAATTTTACATCAGACCTGCTGGCCTGTCTGTGAGAGTGCTGTGTTGTGAAGCACCTAAAGACCACCCCCTACCACTCCCAGACTAATGGTCTGGTGGAGAGGTTAAACTCTACAATAGAGACCATGCTATAGGCATTTGCAAGTTTAAGAGGGAGTGGGACAAACATTTGCCCCATCTGTTGTTTGATTAGAGAGAGTTGCCCCAGGAATCCCCAGGTTTTTCACCCTTTGAGTTGCCATATGGACATAGGGTGAGGGGACCTCTAGATTTGATTCATGATGAGTGGGAGGGTGAGTGTGAATTCCACAAGGAGTCTGTTGTGGTATATGTGTTAAACCTCAGGACAAGGCTCAGGGAACTCATGGGCTTGGCCCAGGAGAAGCTGGCAGAAGCCCAACAGCAGAAAAAGGTTTGGTATGACAGGAATGCTTGAGCTAGAGCGCATGCTGTAAGGCAGCAGGTTATGGTTCCCATTCCTGTCAGGCACAATAAGCTGCAGGCAGCTTGGGAGGGACTCTTCAAAGTGGTAAGGAAGGTCAGTGATGTTAACTACATGGTAGAACTGCTAGAGAGGAGGCAGGGGCACAAGCTGTACCATGTTAACACCATGAAACCTTACCATGATAGGGAGGCTTTGGTGCCAAGTATTTGCAGTAGAAGGCAGGGGGAGTCTGAGAGGAATCTATGGCTACAGGAAGCTATCCAGCAAAATTACAAGTTACTATGGTCGAGCCTAGGGCTGCAGGCATATGATAATACAGTGCAACACTGTAATGGGGTCAGCAATACAAAGGCAGCTGGAATCTCAAGACAGGGAATAGGGTATGGTATTCCCAGAAAGGCACATCCCTCTCGAGCAATATTTCTCAAGGGTCACCTGAAAATTTAGCTTGAGTCTTTGAGGGGGGGAAGAAGTGTGACAAAGGAGATACTGCCAGCACAGCTAGCTGGAATTTTGTAAATTATGATATGTCATTTGTGAATATCAACAGGCTTTATATAGAAGTGAGATGAAAGGAGATACTTGCAGCGCAGCTAGTTGGACTTTTGTAAATAATTGTATGTCATTTGTGAATATCAACATGACTCATATAAGATGCTTGTATTGCAAATGTATAGGAACTGTATGTTATGTATATATCAAACTTGTTTGCACAGGCATGTGTTAAAAAAGGTTTTTGCAAAGTGCTTGAAATGTATACACAGTGTACCCTACTGGAAAAGAACAGAAATGTACATGCACTATGGTAGCTGTTTAAATGCATGTATTTTAACAGTGGAAACTGGGATACAGGAGGTTAACCTCTGTCTAGTATTTTTTAGACAAATAATTGAAATGAAATTACTTTATGGCTTTGCAATAAAAGATTATATCTTTCAGTTTCAATGTTTTTTCTGTATTGTTTTTAAAGTGAAATAATTACTACTTTTGAATGTGAATGAGTGCAATTGTATTACAACTTCCAACATCTGCCAAATATCTGAGGTTTATTTATTTTCACAGGTAGATGCTAAATCCTGTCAGATTCCAGCAGTGGGGGTTTCATCTGGGATAGAGGTAGATGACAAGAAATTATGTCATTCTGCAAGCTATCCCAGCAGTAATATCTGAGATGTTAATTTATTAAGTCTTTTAGTAAGACACAGCATTCTGTTTTCTGTGTTTGACCTGACAATGACAACTAGAGAAGATCCATTCACCACATCTGCCTTGCTCTGCAAGTAAGTTTCTAGGGACTAGTAACTCTTAGATATAGTCAGGAATATAGCAAAGCTTATTTTAGATATTTTTCTTCATTTATTTGAAACTGTCCTGCAATGTTGTTTTAAATATTTCCTGTGATTTTGAACTCTGATATCACTGTAAATATATATTTATTATTGTCCAGTTCTTTTATTGTTTATTATTAAATATATTTAAACATTTCATTGCGGCTGATCTGTCTAGAGATATTTAAGTTCTGAGAGTACTTGCATATTTATTTGGTGACACTGTGGGCAACTCATAATAGCCTTGCTTTTGGTCAAAGTACCATTTGTATTAATACTTAGTAAGATTGGACACCCTTTGTTAAGGGCTTTAAAGTAGCTGATAAGGAGCTAGCTACTGGCAGTTATATCTGTCTTATAGTCTGGGCAAAAGTGGGCATAGCTAGCAAACCTGTGCCAGCCTTTCCCAAGTGGGTGTATGTATGTATAAATCAAACCTCAAAGAGTGTGTGTGTCAGCTACTTGGGCAGGGACATGAAGCAGTGGTTGGACAGAGAGGGTGCTGGAGGTCTTGGCTTGGCCATTCAGCTGAGATCTCTGCTCTATGTCTGTGCCAGTGGGGAGTCTTATTGGAGATCTGAAGAAAAGGGAGAAATCAGCCCCGGACTGACTGTGGTCTCTGTGTGCTCTTAATGGAAATTGCACTTGATGTAGAAAGCTGCATCTGGTAATACTGTGTGTCCACCTTGTCATCCTCTCAGTGTACATCCCCCACTGGTGCCAGTGGTGAGGATTGAGGCTTACTGTTTCAGTGGTGGGGCGTCACACCTACATTATCCTTTGCTCCAGTAAGTTGTCACTGTCCCTTCAATTGAGTGATTTTAACTTTGTGAAGTAAAACTTCCTGTGAGGTGTGCTGAGATAATATTTAAATCTATACACTGAGTTTTATGTACTGTCAAGGGTTCTAATGTGGAAGCATGTCAAAGTTTTATTGACTGTTTTTATGACTATTTTGTGTGTAACTGTTGCCTGTGTATGTTATTAAACCCATTGCCTATGTATGTTATTAAACCCGTTACCTGCGTATGTTATTAAACCCACCATTACTCTGCTTCTGTCTTAATTTGTTTGTTCTCTGTTGGGAACATTTTATTGTAAAGAGTATGGCAAAATAATGATGATGACAAACCTAAGAGTAGCACACAAAAAAGATGCCCAGAAATGGCCTCTGTGTGTGTGTGTGTGTGTGTGTGTGTGTGTGTGTGTGTGTGTGTGTGTGTGTGTGTGTGTGTGTGTGTTCCACTTATAAGCCATATTTGCACTGGGAGAGGGCTCCCCTCCAATCTGTTTCTTTATTAGCTAAAACACATTCCATGCAAGGCAATTATGTCACCCTTTCAAATGTCCACTATCTCACCATTGTAAACAGACTTCTGTGGTGTTTGTTGTTAATATTGTGATCTGTAGATTGTATAACTAGATTGGTAGGTGGTTCAAATCCAGCATTTCTTAAATAGTATGACTGTGCATATGTGTTTATTCTGTCATGTAGAATCGGCTTTATCAGGCAATCTATTGTATATACTTTAACTTAGGAGAGGACTCCCCATCAATTTCTATCATCTCTTGACAAAACCCATTTTGGCAACACACTGATTAGGTAATGCTTTCAAAACAGGCCTATTTCATAGTTGTAATTAGTCTTTTCCTGTGGTTTATCATTTTGATACTCTTCTCTCTAGAGTGTGTAACTAGATAGGTAGGTAGTTTGAATCCAGCAGTTAATGACTACTGTGGGTGTGTATCTCTGTTGTGCTATGTAGAAATTGCTTCAACAACATATAAAATTTGTAGCTGCACAGTGTTACTGGGCTCTCCCAGCACGTTCATTTCCTTTCAGCAGACACAACACCCTGTTAAAACAATGGTGATGTCATCCATTCAGATGTACACTGTCACAGTTGGAAACAAACATCTCTTGTGATGCTTGCAATTTACGCAATGTTCTCCAGTTTGTGACCTTTGTCAGGTAGTTGGTTCAAAACCAGATATTACTGCTTAGACTCAGCTGGGTCAGTGTGTGTGTGTGAATGTTCATCTAGGAAGCAATGGTGTCAACCACATATCTGTTGTGTACATGTATAGCTGGAGATTTCTCTTTTACTACTTTCTGTCCATTTTAGCACAGGCAATTCATTTGTTAAACACTGATGATGGCATTTGTAGAAATGTGCCTTTTCTATATCTAGTAGTAAGCCTTTTCTTATGCATGAGGAAATGATACACTGCTCTGTAGTTTGCTGTCTTCATAAGGCATGAGCTTGAATTGGGGATTATATATGCATTGTGAATGATTGTGCTTCTACAGTTACAGTGATGACTTCCTTATGCAATGCATGTGTTTGGATATATGTAGCATCATACAATATTCTGTGACAAGGATACAGGTCACAACAAACTTTTAACTGAAAGACAGGCACACATATGCCCTGCAGCAATAAGATGATGTGGTGCCTTCAAATACACACTATCTCGCTGTTGTAGTAAGACTTCCCCTGTGGTATTTTCAGTCTACACAATACTATGTAGATTATGTGGTCAAATTGATATGTGTTCGACACACAATGACTAAATATTAACAGTGTGTCTCAGTCTACTTTTATGTATGAATTATATCCACCAAAGTTGTAATGTGTACAATTATCTCTTAACCTGTTTGTGCAATTTGCACAAAGTCTAAAATAATGGGGTGGGGGGCCAAGGCCCCAAAATAGGGACAAATTTTAAATATTCTTCTTATAAACTTCAAACATTGCTAGAGTAACAGGATTTATGCCGGGAGGCATTTTCTGAAGGACATGACATCTGAAACTCATTTTTATGTCACTATTTAGTCACTTCAATCCTCGATCACTTGCCAGAAAACCACATATTTTATGAGAAACAAACCAAAAATATGAGACAAAAATCTAGACATTCTGCAAAAGTCTGGATAGCTGAGAGCTATGAACGGGGACAGGCCTCCCCGATCACTTTCAGTTAAATCGATTGCTTTGCTTCATAGTGATATGATGTCATGACTTCAAATATGTTCTGTCTTCCAGTTTTTGTAAGCTTTGCCTGTGGCTTGTGTGGTTCGTACACATTTCTGTAGCTTGCAGACTTACATAGGCAGATGTTTAATTCCAGAAAAGGACAACTTTATGTGAGTGTTCTGACATGACACAATATTACATCAAGCTATTTTTATGTAGGACAAACACCTTTCAACACAGTGCCCATTTCATGGCAGTCAAATAGGTGTTCTCCGATTTTTTGTGGTAAAAGTGCTCCTATGGCACATGCAGTTAATACTGGATTGTATCTACACAGATTAACTGTGGTTAGAATCTGGAACTGTATCTGTGCAAAACAATGTGGATGAAAAGAGTGTCTTGGCTAAATAACAGTAATATTGAACTGTTCACAGTGTGAACATTAGCATAGCTACAAGTTTTTGATCCCTCAGACAATTTGCATTGGATAAATTAACATCAAATGCCCTTTCTTACCTCTCACATTGAATTGTGTTATTTGTGACAATCTACATTACTATCTCCTGTGGCAGATGCAGTTAATGCACAGTTCTGATCACACTCCATGTTAGGGGAGCCATACCCTAACTAATAGGATAGTGATATAATCCCTTCAAGTGTGTTTTTCATGACATATTAGATAGGCCTCTTTTTGTAGGGTCAGTGGTTGATATATATCCCTTTTGAGATCTGACCTCAACATACGTTTGAGTCTGGTAAGATGTAATTACTAAGTATGTCAGTGACTGCTCTCAGGCATTATTATTTTCCCAGTAATAATGTCCTGCATTACATGACTTCATTCAAACATTTGCATATGTATTTAATTCTTTTGTTCACACTCTAGTGTTTTATAGGACATGAGGGCCTACACACCATTTCTTGATGTGTGCCATACTGCAAAATCATCACAAAGTGGGAGTGGGCCTGTGTTATGATATTTGTGTTTTTTGTGTTGAGTAGTTGATGTTGTAGTCTTTGTTGTACTTCCTTATGAACATGCCCAACATAATGATGTAACAGATGTGCACCCTTTAGGACAAAGCACAGAAAATATTCAATACTGTGAAATGTTTCTTGTTGTGTTCTTCTTTGTCAAAATGTAACAGAAGTAGCCTATGGATGGTTGACTTTGCCAGCATCTGCACAATGGGGTTATTGACCTACAGGCAGAGAATTACAGGTCTATATCATAATGTCAAATGCTGACAAGTTCGAAGCACTAAACTTTGAACTTGAAATTCCGAAGTGTAAAAACGTTGAAACCTATAATGGAGATCGCCGTAGAGTGGGGGAAGGGAAGATTTCCCTTTACTGCACTGTAGTGCGATCTCAGAGTTGGTATATTTAAGTAATGGGGGATGTGGAGGGTGCAGGGGGGCTTGCCCCCTCCATAGAGCTTTTTTTTGGGGGGGGGGTTGAGTGTGTTTTAGACTTCAAAATTTCAAGTTCGAAGTTTGAAGCTTCGAAGTTGTCAACATTCGACAATCTGATATAGACTCGAGGATTACAACATTTGTCACAGTCCAGTGTACATTTGCTGTATGTGCAATGTAAATCTTCAACAAGTTACTTTGTAATATATGTTAATGTTTCACCTGGTTGTGTTGTATGTCACTATAGTGTCATACTGTTCTTACTTAACATTTTTAACAAGACTCACTTATCGGCTAAATACCATTTACAATATACTGCATTCATATCTGCACTTTGATACACTTATTTATGTCAGCATGTATGGCGTGGCACTTGCATGAAGGAGACACGTTATATCATTGATTACAGTAACACAAATGCGTCATACTCACATAATTGTAGCCTGACATTTGCTACATTTGGCCATTAGCTGATGTATGAATGGTATAATGCTGGCATGGACTTTTATTTTGCCCAAATCTTGTCTGGGCTACCTTTCCATGTGTGATATACACATATATACAGCCTATGCACACTGATATACATCATGACATTCAGAGACACACAACCCATTTGTCGGGGGACTGACTACATTTGAGTTGTACCTTGATTTATGGGTTCCCTATTAGAAGACTGAAGACGCATTCTTTCGAATGCATCTTGGTCGAACTCAAAAGCCTGAAATGGCAAAATATCGGGGTCTAATTCACCCTGTCAAAGGCCAGCAATATTGAAGCTGATATTGTCGGCACCAAAATGTCGAAAGCAAAAGTCATCACACATGTAAATGGAAATCTCCGTAAGGGGAGATTTCTGTTTACTGCAACGTAGTGCGATCTCATAGTTGGTGTATTTAAGTAGAGGGGGGTGTGGGGGGTGCAGGGGGCTTGCTCCCCTGCATAGAGCAATTTGTGTTGTGTTTGCATGTGTTCCATGTTCGGGGGGTTTGACATTTTCGTGTTAATTATTACGCTGTTGACAGTTTGAGTTTTCGACAGCGTAATATAAACGCAAACATCGAAGCTACTTTTAAGCAAATTCTTTCCCTGGGAAAGAATTTGCTTGGCCGCTTCATTACTTTGCCTTTTTTGGCACTGTAGTGTGGTCTCAGAGTTGGTATATTTAAGTAGGGATGGTGTGGGGGGCAAAGCCCCCCACTTAATGTAATGTTTAAAGTGTTTTATTTATTTTTGTTGTTGGAACAGTGATTTTTTTCCCTAGGAAAAAAATCGCTGTTCTGATAGTTCGAAATTGTAAGCTTTCGCTTACATAGGGTCAATTAATCACCGTTCGCTTTTTTAAGTGTTTGGTGATCTAATATAGACCCGATTTATGAGTATGTTCACATATGCCACATTACCATGCATCATTTTGCATGTATGCATGTCACATCTGCTATAGTTAGACAAATGGTACTATGTCTGTCACATCATGATTGTGTTTACATCTTGGTCAGTGTGACACATCTGTGTATGTGTCATGTCTTTCTGTATTTTGTTACATATACAGCATGCATGAACAGTCACAAACTTACTATAACTCACAGCATGCATTTTGCTAAAAATTGCTCTCTTCATCATTCATTACTGTTATTGGAATGACTGCACAGATATAAATGATTCTTCTCTATGTTTTAGCATTGTCACAGGTCTGTAGTCTGACATAACCATCAGCATTATTGTTTCCTACATGCACATAAGCAATGAAACACTTAATTCTTTAGCCTGCATGTATGTTATAACATCAGTCACGTGGATATCATTAATAAGCTTTTATCAGTCCTACAGTACACATTACAATCTCAGAGTACTTCCCTACACCTGCCAATGGTGAAGCAAGGCATTCTCAATATAATCATGTCAGTAATTCAAATATTACTGAGCATGCCACAGAAAATGTATAGTTGCAAACTTACATTAAAATTTCATAACTTGTATCTATACTAATGTTTGTAATTTACATTAATATACAACATGTGCTTAGGTAACACACGTTTAACTTTACAATACCCTTTCTGTGATTACAAGTGACAACAAATGGAAAAAAAAGTGTCCCTTTTTGAAGTGAATAAGGCAACAGCTGTTTTGTTTTACAGTATAGATGGGGAATACACTCCATCTTGTTAGCTACACCAGATTACTTTCTGGATACACATCTGATATGCAATGACCGCAGCATATGCAAATATCTTTTAATGTATCCACTGTCCTTGCTGTTATCTCAGTTCATCACTTTATAAACATTTATATCACATTTACTCCCCTTTTTTTTGTGTCTCTCATATAACCCCTTTGTCAGTATTTTGTTTTTATTTATGTACGTGTCCCTTAGTGAGCAGGGTTATCCTTCTATACATTTGAAAATATAATAATTATGACTGCTTGTGCACTAATCTGATTACATCGCAGTACACTTTCCTCATTTAGCTTTTTCTGCCTCTTAGTTATTTCTTTCAAGTTGTCCTTGTCTCATATTGTGCTGTTCACACATGCTTGCTTACTGGGTTTGTATGTATGTACAACTTGGGCTGTATATATTGTGTGCTCAAGACTCATGCACCTCTTCATGGTCATTAACACAAGTTTTGGCCGTGAATAGGTGCTGCTAAATGTATAGGCTTGCTTAGTGCTTGCATATTCAGTAACCATCACTGTTCATTGCTGTACCACCTACAAAGCCTGTAAGTGTAGCTCAAAGTGAATATGCACGTTAATGAATCCCCAGGTTTAATTGGCATTGTGACTGACAAATGTTCCTTTAGAGCATTCCTTCCACCAAGGTGAATGAATGAATGAATAAATAAATAAATCTACAAGTGCAGCACAGGTATAGTTGTAGAAGTCAAAACTACCACTGGGAAGACCAGTGACAGCTGTATGTTCTTTTGTAAAACTAGGATGATGATATAAGGGTAGGATCCTACATTTTGTTAATTCCTCAGTAATTTGTTCTGCAAATATCTCTTCCAATCCATCCAAAATGTGGGATTAACATACCCTGGGAGAAAGTTAATGGATGAGAAGAGGTCAATGGAGCTGAGAGTAACTGACCAGTTTACTTTCTGATAAGGAAACTATCTAACCTGTAGTAATACATCAGATAAGTGGATTAATAAGTCTCAGGCATTTGCTAATGATAGTGTAGGTTGATGAGTATTTAATGTATTAGAGATGGGCACATTTACATTGGACACTAAGAAGGTATGTTATGACTAAAGAAACTGTATTCCTTTCTAAATAGAAAACGAAATTCCGTTGAAGTGACCCCAGGTTGAGATTGTCCAGTTTCACTCTGCATGGGTGAAAAAAAGCTCACTGAGAGGCATGATGACTATACTGATGTGGGTGATTCCTAGGTCTGACAACATGAAGTATAAAGAAGCACATGTTCTGATGTTCCCTGGAACTTTGATGATGTCATTAAAAATATTAGTCATGATATCATGTTTCCTGAAGTCAGGCATCTAATACTTATCCCTGGCTTCCATGAAGCTGTTAGACAGACACTACAAACAATAAATCAGTTTTTTTTACCAGAAAGGCTCATCCAGACTCTGCTACACTTTGCTGTGAAGGAAAGGTTAGTTTGCTGTTATTTTTTGTATTTCTGTATTGCCTTTCTATATTTTGAATACTGTAGTTTGTTTTCTTTACCTTGTGTTTTGCTTGCATTCTGTTTAACAGCATATTAAAACTTCAAAAGAGACCACAGCTCTCTCTGTTCTGAGTCAGGCAGAATTTTTTCCCTCTCTCTCACCCATTTAAGTTGTCTTGTTAAATACCACTGTCTTTCTAGTTGCCCGCCTCTTATGTTAATCTGACCATATATCTCATTTCTCTCTACTTTCACTGGCTTATGTGAGTAATCACAAAACCATCACTTTTGAAATCCCACCCCTTCAATTATTTAAATTTATTGGCCATCCTACAGTATTTCATAGTACCAAAATACAAAAGTAACCACCCCTTTCAGTCCATCTTGCTGTTTTAAAAATAGTAACTCTCCACTAAACCTTTGGTAAAACTCAAGTTACCTACTTTCATATCTAACTTCTCTAGTGCACACTGCAGAGTGCATTCTTTTCAATCTTACCTTTAAGCATCCCTGTTACTAGCACTTTCTCTAATACCTAAAAAGATCATCTCTACTTGACTCCAAGTAGACTTTTCTCTATCTGTTAAACCTAGCACTTGCTCCTACAGTACTTATTACCTTGATACGGCACTCTTATAGATAGCACCCCAAAAGGCAAACCCCATTTCTCGGTCACCACGCCCCCGAATCTCTTTTAAAGTTTTTTTGTCTAGTCCTTCTAGCATGTCGAGGGATCAGTTGCTAGTGTCCTCTCCTGCTCAGCTGGTGAACCTGGGAATATTGAGGCAATGTTACAATTGCCTCATGTACACAGACAACCCTCTCCTCCTCCCACAAAACACAAATACATGCGAGAGATGCAACTATACGGCCAAACTGGAGGCTGAGCTCTTCAACATAGGACTGGCAAGACCAGTCAGGAGGAGAAGGTTACCACACACACTATAGACCCAGTCTCACATAGTACCATCACAACCTCAAATCATACACATAAACACACAAAGACATACTCGGGCTCTGATCAAAAATCTACCAAAACAGCAGAGGCCACCAAAGCAGACACCCAAACAACCACCACCTCAGAACACAACACCTGCAACACATAGACCTCACAGTCAGAGTGTCAAACAGTCACAGCCCTTAAGGCCAAACACAATGCCAGACACACTAGTCATTGGTGACTCCATAGTCAGACACACTGACGTCCCGCCACCAGACTGAGTAAGGAGAAGGTCACAGTAAGCTGCCTGTCGGGTGCTAGAATCCGCCACATAACGCAAGCACTCAGGTCTCTCAACAGCAGGTACAAATATGACTCAGTCATTGTCCACGCTGGTGTAAACGACCTGAGACGCACCTCCTTGGACTACATGAAAAGAGACATTGAGGAGCTCTCTGATTATGTAGCCCAGGCAGGTATGACCCTGACCTTGAGCAGTATCCTACCTTCACCAAGAATGATGCCACAATACAGAGATAAGATGATCAGCTTTAACAATTGGCTTAAACTCTGGTGTCATTCAAAGGGGATCCAATGTCTGTCTGCCTGGGATGACATGCTGGACAAGCCACGCTAAGGGACGGCTTGCACCTGTCACCCTGGGATTCCGGATATTGGCAAAGGCTCTTGCCACCCCATAGTGCCTTTTTAGGCAAGGCTCAAATTCTAAACCTACCACCCTAGAACACAAAAAGGAAAAACTAAGGGTAATGCTGCTCAATGCCAGAAGTCTAAATCTCAAAATGCACGCACTCGAGGCCCTTCTCAGTATGGAGAACATCGATGTCTGTGCAGTGACAGAAACCTGGTTCAAGGCTCCTGAGAGCACCCCAGCACTATCAGGTTTTACCTCTTATCATGCTCCGCCCCAAAATCCGGACAATACCAAGAAAGGAGGGGATATCCATATTCATCAAAGACACCCACACCTCAAGACTGGTGGCAACGACGATGCATCGGAGACCATCCAGGTGCAATTAACCATAGGCAAGACTGCTCTGCAAATTGTAGCATGTTACAGGCCACCCTCACAAACTCAGGAACCTCACATGGCCTTCCTGAAAACACTAGAGGGATAAATGTATCACCAAACACCATCATACTAGGTGACTTCAATTACCCTAATATAGACTGGGAACACTACTCAAGCCCAAACACCCTAGCCCAAAAGTTCCTGGAATTCATAAACTCAAATGCCATGGAACAACTAGTCACCATCCCCACAAGAGGAGAAAACATACTTGATCTCATCATCACGAACATGGGAGCACAATGTTCAACACCGGAAGTATACCCCTCACTGGTGAGATCAGATCACAAACTAATCTCGCTGGAGGTCATCATCCCACCCCCACCTGAAATAAAAAAGACCACAGTAAAGAACTTCGCCGACTTCACACTTCTAAAGACTAGTGTGGTCTCCTTTAAGGCCCCGGAAAACAGTACTCAAGCCGCTGAATCACTTACAAATGCCTTCTACCAGCACCTGCAGGACTGCATGGATAAGGCAATCCCAAGCAAAACAAAGACTCTTTGTACCAAAGGCAAGCGTCCACTCTGGTGGACCCCAGCCATAAACAAACTCTACAACAAAAGGAGGAAGCTACTACAAGATAGAGCAAAATCCTTAAAAGGTAAGACACCCTTGATCACTATAAGTAAAAACTAAGAGCTCTCATAAAATCATCCAAAGCAAATTTTGAGAGAAAAATAGCTAAAGACTCAAAAGACAATCATAAGGCCTTCTTTAGCTATAGAAACCTGGGAGGAAACTCCCAGATATGCTCAGAACTAGTTCAAAATGATGTGAAGATTACTGATCCTACAGACATTGCCAACATACTGGCTGACAGGTTCAGTGCAAACTACTCCCTCCCCCAAAAGGAGAGATATCTATACCAAGCGATTGCAGCCCCCAAACATCCCCAACCGCCAAGTGAGAGGTGCGCTCTCCAAAGCAAGAAACACAGCATCCATGGGACCTGATGGTGTCCCCGGCTGTGTGCTCCACGAACTCAATGAGGAATTTAACCCACAGCTAGGACAGCTGTTTAATCATAGTCTTACCTCTGGATACGTACCCAGCGAGTGGCGCACTGCAACTGTGGTCCCACTTCACAAAGGCGGTGCCTCCACCGACCCTGGAAATTACCGGCCCGTTAGCTTGACAAGCCTTATCTGCAAAGCCATGGAGAGGATCATAATGGACCTCATAAATAAAGACATAGGGAATTTGCAGACTTTGGATCCATCCCAGTTTGGCTTTGTCAAAGGCAGATCATGCCTTCTAAACTTGGTTGACTTTTTCAAACAGTCACCAAAGCCATTGATGAGGGAAAGGCAGTCCATACAGCCTACCTCGATCTGGCGAAGGCCTTTGATACAATACCCCACTCGGGTATCATTGAAAAACTCATCAGCTTAAATGTTAACCCATACATCACAAGATGGGTTGCAAACTGGCTGAGTGACAGAACCCACAGGGTCAGAGTTGCTGGCGCCATGTCAGACTCAAAGCCTGTCACAAGTGGTGTACCACAGGGCTCAGTCCTGGGCCCACTCTTGTTTGGCATCTACTTTTCCAAGTACAAGCAAACACAGGAGGGTTATGGCTGACAAAGTTTGCAGATGACTGCAAACTGGGCCATAGTAGAAAACACATCTGACACAGATATCCTTCAGAAGGGTCTCACAGAAATGGATAACTGGTGCCAGAGCCATGGCCTAAAGTTAAATGCCAAAAATGCATAGTCATACCCTTCGAAAAACAAGGTTACCCCTAGCTACCAAATAGGTGTCAATCCACTGAGTACAGAAGAAGTTATCAGGGACCTGGGGACCCAGGTTGATAGTAGTCTGTCATTCGACACCCATGTAGCTAAAGTAGTTAGGAAGACCTTCTACATTGCCCACCTTATCATGAAGGGATTCTCATCTAGATCAAGGGAGGTCATAGTCTCCTATACTCATCACTCATCAGAACAATGATTGAGTACAATGCCCCATTCGAATGTATCTGACCCGACACTTGCAGCAGCTGGAGAGGCCACAAAAGTTCCTCACCAAAAGGATAAAGGGTCTCAAACATCTGTCCTATGCTGCCCGACTGAAAGAACTCCAGCTCTATTCAGTCGCCACCGCTTGCTCAGAGGTGACCTTTGCCTAACATACAAGGCCATGTCAAACCCAGATTTGATGAATATGCTTCACCTCAAAAATCTAGATCCAGAGCCACAAGGGCGGAGACTTAAACCTCGACACGGCTATTAATAGGACGTGCTGGAGGGATAGATTCATCACCCAAAGACTCCCTATGCTGTGGAATAAAATCCCGGTATATGTGAGGCAGAGCACCTCGCTGGCCTTGTTCAAGAGAAATCTTGACCAATGGATGGGAGATCGCAGATATACCCCAGGGATTACCTCAGTGTCACTGCTCAACAGAGGCACAGCAAAATAATGGGTATAGTTCCCCATACTAAAGGGGTGGCGTAAGCCACAAAACTATGGGCTAGGCTTGTAAATGCACTCGGGCAGATAGCCTAGTATGAACCTATGAACCTATGTTGATGTAACTATTTTCTGACTACAGCTGGACTTCATTGCTCATTTGGTAGGTACTCCGACATAGCCTAGTTGTTTTCATATCCTTCACCACATTGCCTCAATTATCAGCTGTACGAAATATTCATGGATAACCTGCAATACCTTTTTGGCAGCACTAGCTAAAGTTGTTCAAAAATATGCTACTATTTGGTCTTGGTAGTAAAAACAAATATTTAGGCTTTAAGATGTTAAAATACTTAATGATAAGATCCAAAATATACAAATGCAGTCATCTGTATTATAGCACCCTTCTGCAGGATCACAGGGCTTAAGACAATAATAAACTTCTTTAATATTGAAAAATGTTATTGTCCTCAAGCAGTCAATGTATCATCTTCAGTGAATAAAGTCCCAATATTCTCCCTATCTACACAACTGCATTCAGAGCCTGGTATCTGTGAAATTATATTAGAACAAAACCTCAGGTTGCAATGTCTAGTAAACTGTCTACATCTCCTTCTCTGACATTTTCAAATACTACTTCTAAGATGTGGAAAGTGAACCTATTTGTTTCAGAGTTTCTGCTGTTTATTCAAGGCATTTTCATTTATGTATTTTCTTATAGTGTGGATATGCTGATATATTCTGTCGTGAAGGCTATGAGTATTTTATTGGATGTAAAATGGTACCGGGAAAAAGCAACATATATAGCATTCTTTTGTCATGCAGTCAATATATTGGCTAGCATTCATAGAAAATGTCACAGCAGAATCCTAGCTTCATGCTGTAGACAGTGGAAGTATGACCATTACCCAAGCATCCAAAGTTCATTTAACAACTCGTGTGCTGGTCAGAGCCAGACAGGAAGGGATTGGAAGGGCAGCAACTGTCAGCTCACCAATTTCATTAAGTAAGGTGGGGATTCTACATGTGTCCTAGCATTCTCCCAGCGATAGGATAGTGCTGTAATCATGTAGCAGATAGGTCCTAAAGTCCACATACTGGGGAAGAGGCATGAGAAGCTAATTGACATTACATTGAGTATTCAGTATACCACGGACACTTAAGGTAAGAGTATTTGGAGTAACACCAAGATGCTGATGCCAACTGGATCAGTACACAGAGTGGGGGGGTGCAGCAGAGCAACATACCTTCCACCTGCTGTGCTATGTAATGATTCATAGTCATCCCCATCCCCAAAACGGCAACAATTCATAGCCTGGGATTCTACATGGCTATGAATTGTTCCCCTGATTTACTGAAACAAGTACTCAGCAGCATGCCTACCTTCTGCACTACTGTGTAGCACAGGTAATAAGAAGAGCACACAGGCACTGACTTCCTTCTTCAAACACACACACACAAACACACACACACACAAACACACACACACACACACACACACACACACACACAAACACACACACACACACACACACACACACACACACACACACACACACACACACACACACACACACACACACACACACACACACACACACACACACACACACACACACACACACACACACACACACACACACAAACACACACACACACAAACACACACACACACACACACACACACACACACACACACACACACACACACACATTCACATAGACACACATGCAGATACACGTGCACACAATGCATGCACACATACATACTCACATGGACACACATACATGCACACAAACACATATACACTTACACTCACAATAGTTATTCAGGCATAGATACTCGCAGACCCACTCAAACAAACTATCCAATCACACACACACACACACACACACATAAACACACACACACATAAACACACACACACATAAACACACACACACATAAACACACACACACATAAACACACACACATAAACACACACACACATAAACACACACACAAACACAAACATGCATGCACACATACATACTCACATGGGCACACATACATGCACACAAACATATATATACTTACACTCACAATAGTTATTCAGGCATAGATACTCGCAGACCCACTCAAAATAAATTATCCAAGCACACACACACACAAACACACACACTCTAACACACATATACATTCACACAGACACACATGCAGATACACATGCACACGCATGCATGCACACATACATACTCACATGGACACACATACATGCACACAAACACATATACACTTACACTCACAATAGTTATTCAGGCATAGATACTCGCAGACCCACTCAAACAAACTATCCAATCACACACACACACACACACACACACACACACACACACACACATTCACATAGACACACATGTAGATACACGTGCACACGCATGCATGCACACATACATACTCACATGGACACACATACATGCACACAAACATATATATACGTACACTCACAATAGTTATTCAAGCATAGATACTCGCAGACCCACTCAAAATAAATTATCCAAGCACACACACACACACTCTAACACACATATACATTCACACAGACACACATGCAGATACACATGCACACGCATGCATGCAGACGCATGCATGCACACATACATACTCACATGGACACACATACATGCACATTAACACATATACACTTACACTCACAATAGTTATTCAGGCATAGATACTCGCAGACCCACTCAAACAAACTATCCAAGCACACACACACACACACACACACACACACACACACACTATCTGAGCACTTTCACACACTAGAGACATACAGGCATGCATGTTCATACATTCCCATTCATACACAATATGACTTTTGCACTGTACAGATTCCTACCATTGGAATGCATAGGCTGGCATTACAACATAGCCATGTACATGTACACATTTGGATCTCTGCCCTGCCCAGCCTTTGCATAATATGAGTATCTATTAATCCTATACTATGCATGTCTTCTAAGAGGGCAACATGCTAGGAAGCTTATTTCCATAGACTTTACCTATGGACCCCCACAGTGGTGCTTATGGCTGTGAAGTGGTAAGTGTCTATGCATCAGAACAATTTTCCAAAGTTTGCAAGAGAGCTGCTGCAAGCCAGCTATAAATACTGACTATGGTTTACATTTAAATATAAACTGTGTAATAGGCTGCATAATCTCACTCTAACAGAGTACTGACTTAACAGTGTCATTTTTACTACTCATGTCTTTACTAACAAAGCATCCAATTTCAGAAATATATTTCAAATTTTCACCCCTAGTGTATAAAAACAGGGTTTCTCAACAGTAACATGTAAAAGAGACACTTCAATTTTCAAGCTAAAGTTCTCTAGTTATTTTTAATTACTTTTTGATCACCAGTAAATAAGAAGTATGTTTAAAACTAATAGCATGTGCATATTTATTAAATTACATAAAGTTAAAACACAGCAGGAACATCGTGCAGGCATGGTAAAATGGCAAATGAGGATTAGCAGGATAATTTCTGGCAATAATGCGCACTGCATATACACAGGAATAAAAATATGATAAATTATTTCTTGTAAATGTTATTTCTGAACATAGATATGAGGCGTTTGCTAGTGTCAGATGACAGTAACTAAAAAATGATCACATATTACATAAGTGGCTAATAGCTGGATTAAAAGATCCATTAATACTAACCAGCGCTGGTGCCATAGAGGGATCAAGCCTTGACCACAGCCCAGGCAACCTGAGCTCAGTTAGTGAGTTGAGTGTTTGATGGAGCTGCAGGGGAAGTTCAGTGGGCAAATCCTGGGGGGGGCAGGATTCTCCTATCCACAATCGGTCAGATGAAGGATAGTGTTGTGGTGGGAATCCTGGGGATAGGTTTTTGACTCCCCAAATCACTGCTTTGCTGTATCCCTCATTAACAAGTGCAGAGGAGTATGGGGGGCAGAGAGCATGCACTCAGATTGGGGGACAGTATCACAGTCCCTGCACTGAAGTAAATACCCCAATACTCCATACGAGGTCAGGTTCGTGGACTTAGACAAATGCTGCGGAGGCAAAAAATCTGCAGTGTTTACCTGAATGGTGATCTCCATATCCCCAGACAGATCTGGAACTATCCTGCCAGAGAAAGAAATAGGCTTAAGTCTGATTGCAGAAGTCTGATGTTCGGCAGCCTGGGGGGAGGCATCAAAAATAAAAAAAAGAAACAGTATGATAATCCACTCACATTCAAAGAGTTAGAAGCTACAAATATGACATGTACATGTAGAGGCATTTGACAGATACACTTCATACACAGGTAAAGGTTCCAAGACTTTAACAACATATACTAGTTTGTGAGAATCTCCACTTGTATTCCTTATTTAGGGGGTTAAGTTCTAACTGCATGGTAAAACTTCCAAATACTCTGTTTTTACAGTGTTGCACTCAAGTATTAGCAAATGCAGAACCCTTCAGAATGTGGAAAAAATTAAGAGCAAATGTCAACTGAATTAGAGACTAGCTATTAGTTAAACTTCAGCCAGTAATCATTCCCAATGTGCAAGGTAGTGGTATGTTGTACATTTTTATTTTCACTGCAGCAAATCTAGTTACCAACTGAAAGCTTGCTTGAATATATGAAGCAGAGGATGCAGTAGGTTAGTTAGCAAATGCACAGAATACAGAGACATGAAAGAGTGATTTCATATTAGCATAGAATAATTGAGAATAATGTGAGAGAGATTTCTACTTAACTTTTCACTGGTTGTGGATATATTATTTATCACTGATGAATTATATTATCAGCGATGAGATCAAGCAGTTTTGTTGAGATTATTTTTTCAGTTTAGAAACTTGTCCAAAGATGCTACGATTGGTTAAGAAGGCTGAGTTAGATTGGCAATGACTTTGGCATTTTTGCATACAAACACACACACACACACACACACACACACACACACCTGTGTATGTGTGTATGTGTGTATGTGTGTGTGTAAGTATAATCTTCCATCAACCTATTGATCCAGCAATGATCAACACCTAAACATCAAGTGCACTAAATATCAATCCACAAAGGATAAAAACAAAAATAAAAAATGTTTTTTGTAGATGGGCAAAAGGGGCGCACTCCCTCATCTCCACTACGCAGTGATCTCATACTGATAAAGACGGTATATTTTGATCAGCTGATTTTCAATCAGCTGTAGATTTTCCAATATGTGTGTGTGTGTGTGTGTGTGTGTGTGTGTGTGTGTGTGTGTGTGTGTGTGTGTATATATATATATATATATTTGTGTGTGTGTATCAATAGATATGTCTGATTATGGATCTACTTCACAAGCTCAAAGTTTCAAAACTTTGAACTGCAAATGGTCAAGACCATCAGTTCTAATTTTGAAACTTCAAAATTATAATAAAAAAAATGTTTAAGTTTTTGTAGGGGGCAAGCCCCCTTGCTCCCCCACCCCCTGATTAATAAATATACCAACTCCAAGATTGCACTACAATGAGTAAAACAGTAAACTTTGCATTCTGCACTGTTCAGCAATCTCTATTCAAAGCATTTGAAGTTTCAAAACTTCAGTCTTATGGTGTTGACCATTTGCAGTTCATTCGAGCTTGTGACAGGAATGCATGAGTATATGACATTTCATCTAATTGCTTTTTCATTTAATCACAAATCACTAATCTAAAATAAATCTCCCAATATATTTAAATCTAATATTTTATATATTCTAAAATATATTTCATTTCAAAGAAAAGTGAAAGGATCATTAAAGCTCTTCATCTTTTTTTTTTACCTAAACAAGAATCTACGCAAGCGTATCTGTATTATCTATTTAAATGTTGCAGAAACTAGAAAGGGATAAGTATTTTCATGACAGATTGACCATCCAAATCAGGAAAAAGAGAAAAGTGTATACCCTAATGTTCAAAAGCTGTAGCCTGGTAGTGCTGGGGTGCTCTCTGGAGCCTTGAACCAGGTTTCAGTTACTGCACAGATGTCGATGTTCTCCATCCTGAGGAATGCTTTGAGCATGTACATTTTGAGATTTAAACTCCTGGTGTTGAGTAGCATAACCCTCAGTTTTTTGTTAATTGTGCTGTTTATGGAGGTGGGTTTGACTTTAGCCTTGCCTAAAAAAGGCACTATAGGGGCAGCAAGACCCTTGGCCAGTATTCGAAAGCCTAGGGGTGACAGGTGCAAGCCGTGTCTTGTGAAGCAATGTGGCTTGTCGAGCATGTCATCCCAGACTGACAGACACTGGATCCCCTTTGAATGATATCAGAAGCTTAGCCAATTGTTGAAATTGATCATTTTTTCTTTATACTAAGGTATAATTTTTGGTGAGGGCAGGATGCTACTCAGGGTCAGGGTCATACCAGCCTGGGCTACATGATCAGAGAGCTCTTCCATGTCTCTTTTCATGTAGTCCAGGGAGGTATGTCTCAGGTCATTCACATATTTGTACTTGTTCTGGAGTGACCTGAGTGCTTGTGTTATGTGGCAGATTCTGGCTTCTTCTGTAACCTTCTGCTTGTCCAGCCTAGTGAGTGGGACATCAGTATGCCTGACTATAGAGTCCCCTATTACTTGTGTGTTAGGCATGTTATTTCACCTTAAGGGCTGTGATTGTGTGGCACACTGATTTTGTGTTTTATATGTAGTCTGGTTTGTGATGGAAAGTGCAGATTTTTGGGGTGTCTGCTTTGGAGTTCTCTGATGCTTTTGCAGGTTTTTATTTAGAGCCTCCAAGTATGATTTTGTGTATTTATGTGTATTTTTTGCCAGTGCTGTTTTAGTAGGTCTATGTGTGGCTGGAGTTGTGGTGTAAGTGTTAACCTTCTCCTCTTGACTGTCTGTTCCAGTCTTGGGTGGAGATAGCTTAGCTTCCAGTTTGGCTGTATAATTGCATCTCTCGCATATATTAGTGTTTTATGGTAGGAGGAGAGGGTTGTCTATGTACATGAGGCAGTTGTAACATTGCCTCAGGATACCCAGATTCACCAGCTGGACTGGAGAGTGCACCTGAAGTTGCCCTTTGGTCATGCCTGAACAGTAGGGTGAGCTGCTTAGTTGCTTGGTTGGTGAGGGGTGAATAAAGAGCCTTGCCCTGCTGAGCAATCAGTGTCAGGGTATACTAGTGCTTGCTTTTAGGTCTGAGCAAGTGCTGGGCTGTAAGAGGCTTTTTGAGTGTTTAGGATGAGAGTTAGACTAGTTTCAAGGGAAAAACTGATGAGGAGACTTAGTGGAGTGGGGAATAATTAAACCGTAGCTAACCAGCACTGCCCGGTGCGCAAAACTGTGCAAACGTGGTTTTTATAGCAGGGAAATGAAACAGATAGAAATTAGCCCAAAATGGCCAATAAACTACTAACTTCTGGGCTGGAACTGCTCCTCCAGGGACAGATAGAGGGGAGCTTTGAGCAACCTCTCACAGGTGAACAGAGAAACTTCCTTATATCCAAGTAAGGTATGGGCAACTCAGAAACTAGTATCACAGCCCTGAATTCAGCACTAGCCTGAAAACTGGACTATACTAGTGTAGAAAGTGGGAAACAAGGAATTTTTTTTTTTTAAAAGATAAGGCAAAAACAGTAAAAAATACATTTAAAACAGCTTTAAATGACTACAAACAATCAGAAAAGGCTATCGCACTTTAGTGTGCGGCCTACAACAGTTAAACAAATTATTTAAACAAAAAACAACTTTTTAAAAGTGCAGGCAATCAAATAAGTACAATATGTGAAAAGAACAAGCTTTTAAATCACAATAAATGCTGGAAAATCTGTGTTTAGGTGGAAAACAGTTAAGTACAGCAAGAAAGTACAGAAAACTGATACTTAATCACTCCAAAGTCTCTCTTCTAAGCTAGAAGGCTTGTATCAGCTAAAGGTTTTCTAGTGCTACCCAGTAGGTTAGTTACAGGAAAGATGTGAAACAAGCGCAGATGTGGTCTTTTTAAATCAGAAAGTTGAAAGAGATGGACAAACTGTCCAAATGGTCAAAAAACTACAATTTCAGGGCCAATAACCACTCCTCTCATGGTAGACAGGCTACCTAGTGCTTACCACTCCCACTGATAAGCTAGGAGGCTTTCCTCCAACACAGAAAGGCTTGCGGTGCTCAGAAGCTTACCAGCAGTCCTGGATACAGCAACTCTGTATCTGGACTAGGCTAGTCACAGGAAAGGTGGGAAACAAGCACAAGTGCGGCTTTTAAACCAGAACATTGAAAGA
Source organism: Protopterus annectens (assembly GCF_019279795.1). NCBI lineage: Eukaryota > Metazoa > Chordata > Ceratodontiformes > Protopteridae > Protopterus > Protopterus annectens. Next base: position 1,111,144,840 of record NC_056728.1, read on the forward strand.
GATGGAAAAAAACTGCCCAAACGGCCAACAGCTACAATTTCTGGACCAGGAACCACTCCACTATGGCAAAAACAGTTCAAATAAATGCAATTAAATTAACAAATGACTAAAAAACAAGCGCAGAATGCAGTAAATTAGAAGGCTACTAGCAAGCAGTAATAAGTGCAGAGTAAGAGTGACTGAAAAGATAGCACACAGAAGAGCAACTAAGACAGTTACAGTAAGAGTAGCTGAATAATATATATATATATATATATATATATATATATATATATATATATATGTGTGTGTGTATGTATTTTTTTTTTTTTGAGGGAAGGGACAGAGCAGGATTAAGAGGCTACAAGGGTTGTCCCTCACAAATGCTCTTTTTGTACATAGTAGGAGTGCCTGAGATCAGAATATAATCTCACTGCACTCAGTTGAGTGAGCAAATGAGATAGGCTCAGAAGGAGTATCCAAATACAAATCTACAAGAGGGGTGGACAATTTCAAAGCCATCAATATTAACACCAAAACAAGAACAAAGAGGGGGGTGGGGAACTAACTGTAGAGAGGTAGCCACAACTTCAGTTGAGTTAATATTCAGTGAAAAACACAAATAAATCAAATGCAGTAAGCAGATAAAAGTGTACTTAAATTCATTTACACATCCAGCTGATTTCAGGTAGATGTTAGCTGGCCAAAACTCTGATATTAAGCAGAGATAACTCAAAATGTACCACTTATATAAGGCACGACAGAATGTCAGAAATGAGGTGAAACTACCCCCCACTGCTATCAATAGCTACACAGAAATTCTAAAAAGTACTCAGTAGAGAGAGAGCCACAACTTCAGATGAGTTACCATTCAGTGAAAAACACAAATAGATAAATTAAATACAGTACTATATGCAAAAGAGCAGATAAAAGTGCACTTAAATTCACTTATACATCCAGCTGATTTCAGGTAGATATTAGCCAGCCAAAGCTCTGATATTAAGCAGAGATAACTCAGAATGTACCGCAAATATAAGGCAAGACAAAATGTCAGTGATGAGGTGAAACTACCCCCCCCCACTGCTATCAATGGCTACACAGAAATTCTAAAAAGTACTCCGTGGAAAGACAGCCACAACTTCAGATGAGTTAACATTCAGTGAAAAACATAAATAAATAAATTAAATACAGTACTATATGCAAAAGAGCAGATAAAAGTGTACTTAAATTCACTTATACGTCCAGCTGATTTCAGGTAGATGTTAGCCTGACAAAGCTCTGATATCAAGCAGAGATAACTCAGAATGTACCACTTATATAAGGCAAGACAGAATGTCAGTGATGAGGTGAAACTACCCCCCCACACAAAGATGTCAGTGATGAGGTGAAACTACCCCCCCCCCACACACACTGCTATCAATGGCTACACAGAAATTCTAAAAAGTACTCTGTAGATAGACAGGCACAACTTCAGTTGAGTTAAAACACAAATAAATATATTAAAAACAGTACTATATGCAAAAGGGCAGGTAAAAGTATACTTAAATTCACTTATACATCCAGCTGATTTCAGGTAGATGTTAGCCGGCCAAAGCTCTGATATTAAGCAGAGATAACTCAGAATGTACCACTTATCTAAGGCAAGACAGAATGTTAGTGATGAGGTGAAACTACCCCCGCCACTGCTATGAAAGGCTACACAAAAATTCTAAAAAGTACTCTGTAGAAAGACAGCCTATATTTCACTAGCATTTAAATACTTATCTGTTCTTGTTTGGTTTTATGGCTCACAGTTGTTACAGCTTTCCCAAGTTAACATTATATATAGCTACTTATAGCTACAAGAATTCAGCTAAGTGTTTATTGAGGAAATGTTTTTCTGCTAAGGAACCTTTTATTTGCTTGTGCATGACTAGTGAAATGTAAATGTTGCATATTAAATAATTAATTGTATGTCTTATATCTATCACAACTGAACTAACTTGAGTGTAAATAAGTTTATATTCAGAGCTATCCTATTTTATTGGGTACTTTTCAAGTCAGCTGCTATTGGGTGATTATTTGAGTTAAAACGTCTTACCTATCTTGTTACAAAAAGAGTAGGTCTGCAAAAAAAGAATAACCAATCCTTCTCTTCCACTTAAAGGAAAACTCCACCCTCTCATACAGTTTAACTCAATCGTTAGTTTTCCTTTCTCCATACAATATGGTTTCTGCATTGTGTATGTACCAGAAACCTGCTTGTAGTTTTTAATACTTTTATTTCCTTGCATTGGAGTCAAAGGAAGTGAAAGCCCACCTACTTTTTTTTTTAAACACAACTTCTCACATACTTTGCATAGAACTTCGTCTCCACCTGCATGACATATCATAGACACAGTTAAATCTGTAGTTTATCCTGTCAGGCACTGCTGTAAACTTTGATGGGTAATTGACCCTGCTAATGTCAGTAACACAGCAGCTGATATAAAAAAAGACCAAAAACTGTGAAATACTTTCCACTGTTTTTATTACAGAGGGGAGGAGAAGTTAACATTCCCGTTTCATAGCAAAACTAAGCAATTAGATCACTCAGGGGTTTAAAGGCAATTGTTAACTCTTCTGACAAATTTACATAAGCAGCAACACAATATTGATATTCTAAGCTTTAAATGTTATTTATAATAGTTTGTGTAAAGATAACTTAAAAGTAGTAGCAAATATTTCTGTGTCATTTAGAGAAAAGTCAGTAAATATTTTTTCTTGTAAAGTATAAATGTATTTACCATTTTCAAGCCCCCCACGCACCCACCCACCCACAGGCCAGAGCTGCAGAAAGAGAATCAGGTGGCAACCCTATCAACTAGGTGCACTGATACTGTTCATAAAAAGGTCTTTTATGCTTTGTGTGACATCATTCCAGAGGGGGTGCATATCTGTTACATGCAGAGCCATTGTAAGAGATTCTCACTGACTGAATCAGTCCTAGCATTTTCAGAGAGCAAGAATAATATACAGCTGAATTTACTTTAACATACATTTACTATGTGCCCTTGCATTAAGAACACTAAGAAAAGGAAATCAGGAAGTACTTACCTGTGTTTAAATGCATACAAACACACACACACACACACACACACACACACACACACACACACACACACACACACACACACACATGCCTGGGATGACATGATTGACAGACCTCGATGCTTTACCAGAGATGGCCTGCATCTGTCACCCCTGGGCTTCTGGATACTGGCCAAGGCTCTTGCCACCCCTATAGTGCCTTTTTTATCCAGTGTTCCAAAGACCAAATTACCACCATAACAGCTACAAGCAAATGCAATCTGAGGGTCATGCTGCTCTATGCTAGAAGTCTAAATCTCAAAATGCACTCGCTCAAAGCACTCCTTAAAATGGAGAACATTGACATTTGTGCTGTAACAGAGACCTGGTTCAAGGCAGGAGAAAGCACCCCTGCACTACCAGGCTATAACTTATTCCACACTTTTCGGCTCCAGACCTTGGACCGAAGTTCCAAAGGTGGCGATGTTTCCATATTCATAAAGGATGCGCTCACCTCCAGACTGGTATCCCAACATAATGCATCAGAAATACTTCAGGTGGAGCTAACATTGGGTAAGACAGCGATTCAGGTCATAGCCTGCTATAGATCTCCAACCATGTCCCAAGACTCACACTCCATGTTCCTAAGCACTTTGGAGAATATTAGGGTTCAACCTAACACACTCATACTAGGCGACTTCAACTACCCTTTCATTAACTGTGAAAACTACTCATGTACCAATACACTTGCCGAATTAATTAATTAATTCCAGTGACCTGGACCAGCTTGTTCTTACCATCACTAGAGGTAACAACATTCTTGACCTGGTCATTACTAACATGGGCGATCATTGCTTTACACTAGTAGTCACATCCTCCCTGGTTAGATCCGACCACAAACTAATCACCTTGGAAATCCACATTCCTCCCACCCCCTGCAAAGGTAACCACCATGAAAAACTTCTCCAAAGCTAACTTTGGGCTCCTAAAAACAGAGGTGGCTAACTTCATGGCACCCATGCAAATGGAGAATAGTTGCATGACCGCCGAATCATACACTAATGCCCTGTACGAACATGTGCACAAATGCATGGATCTCGCCATACCCAATAGAACCAAGATGCTCTCCTCCAAAAAAGGAAGCCATTCTAGTGGTCCTCTGCCATAAACAAACTCTCCAACAGAAGGAGTAAACTGATGTGGAATAAGGTGAAGTCCCAAAACTGGAAAAATTCCCTTATCAGACACAACAAAAAGTTGAAATCCCTCATCAAATCCTCTCAAGCTAGCTATACAAATAGAATTGCAGCAGATAGTAAAGACAACCACAGGACCTTCTATAGTTATGTAAAGAATCTCCACGGCAATACCCAGATTTGCTCTGTGCTACTGCTCAATGGTACCTCCTAAACCGAGCCAATAGATATTGCCAATATACTGGCCGACAGATTCAGTGCCAACTTTATCCACCCAAAGGACCAATCACAATACCAGTAGATTTCCAGGCACCCAGTATTACTGCTGCACAGGTTAAAACAGCACTGTCCAAAGCCGAGAATACAGATTCTATGGGATCTGACAATATCCCTGGCTATGTTCTACATGAACTACAGAGTGAACTGGCACCTCACCTGTGTGACCTGTTCAGTCACAGCCTCATCTCAGGCTTTGTCCCTACCAAATGGTGCACTGCTACAGTCATCCCTCTCCACAAAGGAGGAGTGACTACAGACCCTGGGAACTATCATCCCATTAGCCTGACAAGTCTGATATGCAAAGCTGTGGAACACATCATCATGGACCTAATAAACAAGGATATAGGGAATCTCCAAACTCTGGATCCCACACAGTTTGGTTTTGTGAAGAGTAGCTCATGCCTGCTCAACTTGGTTGACGTCTTTGAGTCAGTCACCAGAGCTGCGGATGAAGGCAAGGTGGTTCATACAGCCTACCTTGATCTGGCCAAGGCATTTGATACCATTTCCCACTCAGGAATCATAGAAAAACTCACTAAGCTAGGCATCATCACCTATATCACTAGGTGGGTTGTAAACTGGCTCACAGATACAAACCACAGTGTGAAAGTAGCTGACTCCAATTCAGACTGGCAACTAGTCACGAGTGGAGTTCCACAGGGTTTGGTCCTGCGTCCTCTCCTGTTTGGTATCTACTTCTCTGAAGTCCAGGCCAACACGAAGGGACTCTGGCTGACAAAGTTTGCAGACAATTGCAAGTTGGGAGCTATCATTAACTCCCCAAGTGATGTTGATATCCTGCAGAATGGCCTCAGTAAGACCAATGACTGGTGTCAGAACCATGGCTTTAAGCTCAATGCCAAAAAATGTGTCATCATCCCATATGGGAAAAACAAGGTTCCCATGAATTACCACATCAATGGTAGTCCACTGAACACAGAAGGCGTTATAAGAGATCTGGGAATACAGGTTGACAGCAACCTGTCTCTTGAGCACCACATTGCCACTGTAGTCAGAAAGTTATATGTGGCACATCTCATTACTAAGGGTTTTGCATCCAGAAAGAAAGAGGTCATTGTCTCCCTCTACTCTTCCCTCATTAGGCCAGTCATCGAGTACAATGCCCCATTTGGCATGTACCTCACTAGACACCTGCAGCAACTGGAGAGGCTGCAAAAGTACCTAACAAAGAGGATCCTAGGCCTTAAACATGTCCTATATGGACAGACTAAAAAAAAACTCCAACTATTCTCTGTCTCATATCGCCTACTTAGAGGCGATCTCTGCTTGACATACAAAGCCATGTCTGCCCAGCTCTGTTAGAAATGCTGCATATAAAGAAATCCCAATCCCTCCGTGCCACATGCTCCAGAGACCTCAACCTCATTACCACAATCAACAGAACATACTGGAGGGACAGGTCCATAACCCAGAGACTGCCCATGCTATGGAATAGACTTCCCATACATGTCAAGCAGAGCACCTCGCTGACCCTCTTCAAGAAAAATCTTGATGAGTGGATGGGAAATAGAAAATTCACCCCAGGGATATCTCCAGTGTCTCTACTCGACAGAGGCACTGGGAAATAAGTTCAGGTGGCACGATGCTAGGGTAATCCTATGTCTAGGCTAGTAAAGGCTCCAAGGCCATTAGCCTAGTACACACCTATGAATATGCTTTTGTACACATGTACTTTATATACATACACATATACAGAAACACATACACAGTGTGTGTGTGTGTGTGTGTGTGTGTGTGTGTGTGTGTGTGTGTGTGTGTGTGTGTGTGTGTGTGTGTGTGTGTGTGTGCGCGCGATCACAATATGTGTGCATACAATTAACTATTTATAATAAGCAAGGTAGTATAGTTAAGCATTATTAGTGTATACATTCTAGTAAATGTTGCTAAATGATTTATTTGGTCACTGTCATACATTGGGTGTGTGTTCCACATGCAGTCTTGGTCAGTTTCTTTCTGTCAGTATTTTTTTCTTTGTATTGATAAGTGCATTTAATAATTGTTATTATCTTTGCCAGTGTAGCTTATGTTGTGGCTGAAAAGGGTCTTGGGACCAGTTCACTTTCCTGGTTACCAAAGTATAAATAAATATCAAATAAAAAAAGGAGGGGGAACATGACAGAAATAATTGAGGAACTTGTAAAGCACATTTTAAGTCTGCATCATTCATGAGAGAGAAAATTCCTCCCACTGAAGACATTGGGAAGTAGCAGACAGATTAAGTTTAGAGTCCTACTACTTGTTACCTGTAAATGTACAGCAAGGATTATTTACTGCAGTGAGAGTTTTCAGACCTCAGTATGAGAGTATGGGGAGGGTTTATCAAGTTTGTTAGGAATACAAAAGACTCCTGTTACAAAAATCTGTTTTTTATCTGCTTTCTTTTTCTGTAAGTAGCTAACAGCTATTTATAGCATAGAACAAGCTCTAGCAGGCAGATAAATAAGGCTCAGTCAGGTAAACAGAGAAGTAGCTCTTTTACAGAAGGTGTGTTTAGATGACAGTGCTTCACAGTCCTGCCATTATATTTTAATGGCATGAGAAAACACCACCACTTCCTTATGTCTGGCATGAGTCATATAAAGAGGACTTGAAATGTATTCTGGGAAGAAGGAAGGAAAGCAAAAAAAATAAGATTACATTACAAAGGCAGGCCCCATCATCCACCATTTTGAGATAAATACATTAAAGAGATAAAAGAAGCACTTGGAGCGATTTTGAGGCATTAAAATAGCTCAAAAACAAAGATACAATGAAAAAATATGGTTTTGAGTTCTAAGGTGGAGTTTTCCTTTAAGTACTATATCCATTCAGTGCTCCATTTTGCCTTATGATTAATTATATAAACTTATCTGGGTATTTTAGCCCTTGTTTAATGTATAATTACAGTGATTATCATTATGTTGTTTCTATTCTTTTGGTTTGGTGTGGCCACAATCTGTTACAATGTTGCTTCAAATGACATTTATAGCCTGGAGTAACAAAACACTAATATGGGTTTAAATCAATTGTTGTATTGTTATAATACTCATGTCATGTTCTATTGTCTAACTAAGATTTAGATTAATAAATAGAGTTATACTTTGCACATTTATACTTACATGTGAAACAGGGTTATACTTTTTTTCCATTTATAGTGAGCTAAAAGTGTTTTCGGTTGCAATAGATAAAACATGCTACAATGAAAGTTGCAGATGGGGAACACTAACAGGAAAGGCATGCCCTGGCCTTTGCTTGATCTTATAATAGAATCATTTGGTGTAAATATCAGTGTGTTCTTTTTTTATTGTCATTAGGACAACTTTTATTTTATTGTTATTCACTTCTAGTGTTATTATATATTGTTTGTTTCTTCAAGACTAGGTAGTTAGAAATATATGACTGAAGTTAGCTGCAGAATTCATAGTGATGTTTGATAGACATTTTTTAGTTAAGTGCTTCAGCTATGACTCCAACAAGAGTATGATTATTGGAACAATTACGAAAAACGGTGTTTATTCTCCAACCCTTATAATTCTTCCTGTCTCATCTACAAATGTGTGCCACTGATGTGTCATTGTATATGATAATTGTGTAACACTTTTTTGTCTAAATTTTTATATTAACTCTGGAATATGAATTTTATTCAAATAAAAACAGAAAAAACATAGCTGACATCTGATTTATAAAAGTGAGGTGAACACTTTCTGCTTCCAGAAGACATATAGAAGAGGTTATCAACCTGAAAGCTTTAAGAAGAAATTGGTTAGTTATATTTTGTTTCAGGAGATTATTAACATAATGGTACTGGAACAGTGATAATAATTAAAATAAATCTTTAAATGTACTATCGAAAAAGGTACTATATCAAGGCAGATATTTATTATATTTCTAGAATTACTTCCCTACAAGCATAACTTTTTAATTGACTTTATTTGAGTATTATGTCACATCAAAAAAGTCTTATTTATGAAGTCATTAAAATCAAAAGACAAGTGGAATGCCGCCTTGAATTAGATAGGTACAATGAACTTGTTGTATTCTAACAATGTGGAATTTTCAGTTCAATCAAAGGTGAGGAACATCAATAATTTATATGACCCCACATGGCCATATTTGCTTGTAAAAGAGAATTTTCTTGGTTATGGATTATATTTAATATCATATAATCTTTTACCCTTAGATAAAATGATTAAAATTATCCTTTGTGTATTTTCAGATCCTTTTTTTCTTTATACTTTTTGTCCCATGCCTGCCAAACATCAGGTTTACCCAACAGGACTCCTGCTCAGTTTGCAGAGTCATTCAGGGCGGGTCATCATTCAGGCAGTCATAAAAATTGTTTGGGCTATTGCTGGCTTCCCAGTAATAAAGGCATTTGCATTTTGACCTAAAACCACTCATGGGTGGGGGAATGTGTGAGCCACATCACCATGTGAGCTATGATACCTTCTCTGCTTTCATGCATTTGTTTGATGAAGGTTATCACCGAAAAACTTTCTGTATGCCACCCTCCCTGAAGGACTGCTGTACTATGCAACCTGTTCTCTCCTCAGAATCAGTACATTCATCCTCTCTACTCCAGTTCCCCAGCTGCTAACTCTACTCTGATTACATGGGTCACAGTCAGGGCTTTCTTCCTGTATGGCTGCATTTTCATATCCTTCAGGCATCTTTTTGCAATCTAAACATGTCTGAGGGTAAGGTTAGAAAACCCAGATGAAAAATTAATCCTTATATATAAACAGATGATTGAGACACATCTTGTTTGGAATTATTTATATGTGTTTGATGAATATCAATATATTGTTGGACATTAGATGAGCAGAAAGTGACCTTCAGGAAAGAAATAATTAAAATATACTCATATTATATGTGTAGATATTATATATATATGTATACACACACACACACACACACACACACACACACACACACACACACACACACACACACACACACACACACACATACATACATATATATATATATATATATATATATATATATATATATATATATATATATATATATATATATATATATATATATATATATATATATACATACACACACACAATAAAAAAGAACAAGCAGAGATACAAGATGAAATTTTTCAGATAAATTTAACACTAAAGGAACATTTGTCCAAACATCTGAAGATACAAAGCACAATAATTTTTAATATAGAATGGATGTTAGTTATGCCGAAAGGCATCACTTTCTTCAATGTTACTACATGGTGCTGCGGTAGCATTGTCGCCTCACAGTAAGACGCTGTCCGGTTCGATTCTCAGCTAGAGCGTCTTTTGCGTGGAGACATGCGTGAATGGGCGTACCTTCGTTGAAGGTTGTGCATCAGGCCTGGTAAGCCGGTACGTAAAAATCAACTGCCAATCATTAGCGGACTGGAGTTCCACTGTGGCGACCCCTAACTGGGAAAAGCCGAAAGACACAAACAAACAAGTAACTGAAAAAATGTTATCCAAAATGTATATGTGGGTGACAATATCACTGATAACTATGGTAAAAAAATTGACAATTTGAGAAGCATTTTGGGATACCTGCAGTTATCTTCCAGCTTCCAGCTTTCCTTTCATTTTTTTAAACTGCCTGTTCTGTTGATAACAAATTAAACAAGACTAGACTTCTCTGTCAATATCTGAAGTGTTCCACTCATTCCATGGAATCCCCAGGGGTTCCAGGTGAGCGAAGAGATATAATCCCATCAGGGTACCCTTGGTCTGACCCAGAACCTGCATCCAGTGGGCTGGTCTTGATATATCTCCCACAGGAGGCAAATAGAAGGTGTCATCAATAGGTGCTCAGACCACCTCAGCTGGCCATTTTTAATCCAAGACTACCTAAAGTTTGTAACAGTAGGCAAGGACAGGGATGTAAACTGACCAATAAACTGAGACCTTGATCAAAGGTCTCACCTCCAACTTCACTACCAGAGTCCAGTAGAAAGCCTGTAGTACTGTTGCCACACACACTTATTCTGGTCTCTCAGTTCCTCCTACCATCACTCAGTAATAACCCTCTTACTCAGGAGAAGCAGTGTACATTCCATCTTTTGCATGGAAATGTATGAATATCAGAGGGATTTCAGGAGTTTGACAATCCTGTCACCATGTGTTTTATGAACCTGGAGAAATAATATGACTGTACACATCACAATGTCTTGTAGAAGATGATGTAAGAGTACACAGTTTGGGGATGTTCCTGTGTGCATTTAGATGTATTTGAGGAGTCAGAGCTGTTTAGACATTATTGATGTTAAGTTAAACACAATCAGCATGAGTATAGGACTCTGCCATGAGTGTGTCTTACCTTACCTTTGGTTTCATATTTTCACAGAGAGGACATCAAGGTGTAGCTGGGATTTCAGAGTATTAATTTGTGGATGTGAGAGCTCCATCTGTATTGTTTGCAAACATGCTGTCCTCTTGAACCCAAATGTATCTATGATCTCCAGTACTCATTGGAGTGGTTTAATGCTGAATGTGAAGCAACTAGAATGAGAATCAGTGCTTTCAAATGGGAAGTCATGGTTCTTTTCTAGAAGAAAGTAGATTGCTCTGTAAAATTTAAGTATTTTGAAGCTTTGTTCATGACTGCAGCACTCCTAGCCACCATATTTCAACCATTTCCATAGATAATTACCTTTACTTCCAACCTTCTCAAATATCAGAAAAATTATCTAGAAGAGGAGATATCTAACAAAGATATATTAGAAACAATAGATGCATTATAAATTTAGAATGGCACATGCCCATATGAGTATATATCCTTTTTGTATAAGCAATTTAGGAATAAAATTAGTACCGTATTTACTACATTATTTCATTAAATAGAATAAATGGGGTTACAAATCCTTGCCCTAATCAATCTGTAAGTATTTTCATTTTATTACAAACTTGAATGCATATCTTATTAAAAAAATCTATTCATGAACTAACCTTGATATGCAATTTTGCTGTCAGCTGCATTAGTATCAAGACTTTAAAAGATGTACCATCTGCTTATGTCACATTTTAATCATGGTTCATTAAAGCACATTGACTAAAGACAATAACCTGTCACTTGAGTTGCCTCTATACCATAATCCCAGTAAGATACATCCAGAAGCTAATTTTTCTCTTGGCACCTTAAAAGCATTTAATAGGGTATGTGTTCTGTGCATATTCCTTTTCTAATAAAAATCTTTAAAGGACTTAAGGGTCAATTCAGTAAAGCCTACACATTTTTTCTGTGGAAGCATCACAGCAAGATGCGTACTTGAGCTCGAAAATTTTTAGATTCAGTAAGCATTGCTTAGCAGCATGCAAGCATGGGCAAACAGGGAAACTTCCATGCAATGTAAATTCCTGCTTAAGCAGGTGATCGCATGCAAATGAGGCAGGTGGCATGATCCAACAAGGTGAAAGGCATCCGTGTAGACTCAGTGTCCATGTTCGGGTGTACGTGAAATTTTTCTGCATACAGGAGTCTACACAGACAAAAGGAGATGTAAAAGTCCACAAATATGGACATAACTCCCCTGACAATACTAGATCACATACATACATGTGCAAAACATACAGTGTGGATGTTTGTAAAAGGAAGGGCATATGCAAAATTAATAATAATTTTTTTAAAGAATTTTTGCATGTTTGTGCTATGTGCCACATTGAGTAAAGATGCTTAATAGAAAAAAAAAAAACATTTTAAAATAACATCTATAATGTATGTGACTGATCCACACAGTCTACCTGGTTTTTGTTATGCCTTGAGCCAAGGACCACTGTCTATGTTTGATTATTGCTTGATCTCACATGTTGTGCAATACTATATGCTGGTAATATTGTAACAATACAATATGCTTAAGAGCAGGCCTTGCTCACTGATTACTGGTATAACTGAACTTTTGTTGACCTGTAAGTTGTTTCTCAGCTTAAAAGATGTTTACCAGAATATGGAGATTTCAATGAGGAACTATATCACAAGTTTGTGGGCTAACTGTTCTTTAGAAAAGGGAAGTAAGGCATAAGACCAGACATTACGAGACTTGTTAACAACTTAGGAAATGATCTGTAATTTTCTAAAATATTCCATCAACTCATGATGAGCTTGTGATCAATATGTCATTAGTTGAACCTATTGACCCTGTTGTTTATTCAAGACTATAAAAAGCTCAAAAGCTAAAATGGAAATCATCATCATCCGGATTTGATTACAGCATCAGCCTGAACTGAGCATAGAGCGATTTTGCCAGTGTCGGCCCTGCCTTGACTAAACAGATAGCTGCACTGAATAGGATTGAAGTCTCCCTATCAGTGGCAAAAATGATTTTGTTTATGCATATGCTTGTAAGTACATTTTATATTCATTTTTTTCTGTTTATTTAGTACATTTTTATTTAATAAATTGTTAAGTTTGAGCCTTGGTGTCTCATGTCATTTCTAATTCTGTATTAACCTCAGACTTTAAAGTAATGGACCAGTTCATATTTGGTGCAGCGGACAGGGTCTAAGGTTTACAGTGGAAATGTCACAACAACAACCAATGTTTTTTCCTTTAAAACATATAGGCATAGGCAAGAAGGATGTTGTGTCAGGTACCCCAAATAAGTGGGCATTGGTACTATGATGCCAGCATTGTTTGGGAAATGGGATCCTCTTGCTAAGGTATTAAGGCAAGTATCACCCTCTCCTTCCACAAAACTTTTGCAAGAAAGACCTAAGGCAGACCCTGATAGTCTAGCTAGGGCTTTATCAGAGCTAAAATTGAATGATAAGGGGAAAAGGGTAAAGGAAGAGGTGGGAGCTGCTGGGTGGCTGTTCTTTGGGGCAATTCAGGAATTAGATAGAGACGTAGAGAAACTAAAAGAAAAATTCCTAGAGTTAGAAGATCAATGTAAAGAACATATGCATACACACAGATTGGATAGATTTGATAGAGATCCCTTGGAGAAGGCAGATATGGCACTTGTTAAAGTAGGAGAGGAAGCTGAACACTGGAAATCTAATTCAGTGACTCTAGCTACTCGAGTAATTCAACAGCGTAGACAACAAAATGGGAAAAAATTACACCATTCGCCCTCAAGGCCCCGGGTTCATGCTTTGCTGTGTAAGTCAGAGTTTGACCTTGAGAAGTGGGAAGGTGATCTCCCCTCAACTGATGAGGGTGATAGTGATTTTGAAATAGTAAATCCCCCATCAGTGGAGGCATGTCCAGTTATTGAGAAAAAGGGACAGTACACTGGGGGGGGGGGCACCACAACAATGGGTGCAGAGTTATACCCAAGCTGAATTATTAAATGTAATCCAAATCTATAAGCAAAAGCCAGGGGAAACTGTTTTTGCATGGTTTCTTTGGGTGTGGGACACAGGGGGAGAAGCAGTGTTTCTAAATGCTGAAGAGATGTACCAATGTGCATGCTTGGTGTTTCACCCACATCTAAAGCAAATAGTAAACAATGTGAACCATGATGATCCCCAGGTGAATACACTGGTGGTGTGGTTAACCGCAGCTTTCCGAGCTACTTGGCCTGATGGCACAGCAGTATCTGATGAATATAAGCCTTGAAAAACAATAGCAGAGGCAAAACAACAGTTAAGAAAAATGGCTATGTTGGCTACCATTTATTCATTGGAATTAAGGAATGGGGCATTAGTGCTTCCGAAAGGACCAGATGCACAAATAATGACCAGCAATATGAAAAGTAAATTGATCAAAAATGCACCACAGTGGTGGAAAGGGCAGCTGATGGCTGCCCAGGCGGGCTGTGTAGGTCAACAAATATGGGATGTAATAGCCACTCTAAATCAAATGGCAGAATGAGTAGAAGAAAAAGAATAGAGAAGAGCTAGAAAGGCAAATGCAGAGAAACCAAAAGATAAATATGGTGAGAAAGTCACGAGAAAGCAAATGTTTCTGGATCTATTAATGTGGGGGGTAAAAGTTGCAGAAATAGATGGGATAGCTATTGAAGAATTATATAAAAAATAGAAACAAAAAACAGAAGGCGAAAGGATCAAGCTCTACAGGCAAAAAGCAAACCCCAACAAAAAGTCCAACCATAAGTACTACTGAAGGGAAGGTAGGGTGGAATCAACTATATCCTGACATTCCTACTGATGAGGAGTTAGCACAGTGTCAAAAGGGAGAATTCAGTGATGAGAGAGATTGGGGAGAAAAGGAATGGAGAACCCCGGTTGAAAAAATGGAGACAAATTGACTAGTAGGTGGGTCCCCAGTAGCTAGGGGTACAGTAAGAGCAATTACACCTGGGGACCAATGCTCTTATGTACCTCTTACCATTTTTTGGAGGGGAGGGCCACAGCATGTAATGGCTCTGGTAGACACAGGATCAGAAATAACCATTTTTCAGGTAACCCCCGTAAGTCTTGTGGACAATATGTAGAGATTGATGGTTATGGGGGGGGGCAAAAACACTAGGTACCAAAACCAAGGTTTAAATAGCTTTTGGGGATGGTATTCCTATTTTCATTGAAGCAGTTATAGCTGCAGTACCTGAACACATTTTAGAAATAGATGTGTTAAACGGCAAGGCTTTGGAAACCACTGTAGGGCCATTTAGGTTTGGAGAAAGGCATTGTTCAGTCAAAGCAATCAAGGCTGTAGTCTGAGGCAATACTAAGTGGGAACCACTTTATAATCCCACACCTAAAACAATAGTAAACATCAAACAGTATTGTATCCCAGGTGGGCACGCCAAGATCACTGAAACAATCCAAGAACTGCTTCGGTTTGGCATACTTGAGCCTACTGTGAGTCCATTCAACAGTCCAGTGTGGCTGGTAAAGAAACCTGATGGGGCATGGTGAATGACTGTGTATTATCGAGGTCTGAATAAGGTGGCCCCACCTTTAGCAGCAGCTGTTCTCGATATTGTTACGATTGTGGAAAGATTGTCTTCATCTGCTGGGCCATATCATGCAGTTTTAGAATTAACAAATGCTTTCTTCTCCATTCCAATAGCAGAAGAAAGTAGAGCCCAATTTGCTTTTACTTGGGAGGGGAGGCAGTACACCTTCCAAGTGTTACCACAAGGATATCTGCACAGCCCTACCCTGTGTCATGGACTGGTGGCTAGAGATCTAGCCAAGTTACAACTGGACAAAGTGACTGTTTTTCATTATATTGAAAAGGGGTTGGGAGGATTGCCTAATGGTTAAGGCATTTGCCTTACAAACACAAGGTGCAAGGTTTGAGTCTCACAAAGGATAATTGGCTAGGCTTATAATGGCTCGCAAGGGCAGTTAGCCTAGTACTAACCTATGACTATGACTATGACTATGATGACATAATGATTACCAGAGGGAAGTCTGATGTAGATATTGCATTAAAAGCTGTAATCCAGCACCTTCAGAACAGAGGGTGGGCTATATATGAAAATAAAAGACAACAATGGACATCAGTAAAATTCCTTGGTATGATTTGGAATGGAGTGAAAATGAAAATACCTACAGTGGCACTAGAGAGTATTCAAAAAATTGCAGTCCCAAAGATGAAACAGCAGGCACAGGCCTTCTTGGGAGCAATGGGCTTTTGGAGGGCATTCATACCTCACCTTGGGCTGATTTTGCGGCCCATTCACTATGTGACAAGGAAAAAGTGTGACTATCAATGGGGTCCCAAGCAGCAAACAGCTTTCAAAAAAGCAAAAAAGGCCCTACAGAAAAGTGTGGGGCTGGGCCCAATTGATCCACAGCAACCCTTTATCTTGGAAGTAACTGTTGCCAATAATGTTATGTCTTGGGGGCTGTGGCAGAAGGATGACACTAGGAAAAAAAGACCATTGGGATTTCATTCCAAATCCCTAACTGGAGCACAGGTTAGATATAGCCCCCTTGAGCAACATGTGCTGGCAGTGTACACAGCATTGATTCATGTAGAAGGAATAACTAAATAACAAACAGTGACAGCTAAGATAGACTACCCAATCCAGGGGTGGTTATGAGATAATAAATTGATAAAAACTCTAATAGCATAATCTTCAATCGTACAAAAATGGAAATGGTATTTGCAGGAAGGGGCCAACATCGTACCTGGAGTATCTCAAGTACAACAACAGTTGGCTGGACTGGTAATTTTGGGATGATACTGATGCGACAGAACAACAGCAACATGAGCTTCCAAAGTCACCAATCACTGAAGCATCACCATTTGATAATTTAGATGCAGAAAAAGAGAAACACACATAGTTTACTGATGGTTCTGCTAAAACTGGATCAAATGGCATGACCTGGACTGCAGTGGCTAATTGCCCATGAACAAAAACTGTGTTATTTGACAAAGCTACTGCTGGTTCAAATAATCAGGTAGAATTACGAGCTGTTGCCCTAGTTATCGATAGTTTATCACCCGGAGATGAAGCATACATCTATACTGACAGCTGGGCAGTCTTTAAAGGACTAACAACCTGGTTGCCTGCCTGGCAACAACAAAATTGGAAGATCCATGACAGACCTCTGTGGGGAGGCTCAGAAGATTGGCAATGAATTTGAAAAAAAGCTCAACAATGCAAAATCAACTACCCCCTTGGTACACGGAGCTGATGGTTCTGTCCGCACTACATCCTCAACGTCAACAGGAGGCATTGCTGGCTCCTCTGAGAGCCTCACAGATGGCAGACATGCTAGTGTTACTACTGGGAATACGTATGCATACAAAAAAACACTGCAGATGCAGCAGACTAAAATAAACTTTTCCAATAAACGCTTCAGTCTGGAACATCCAGAAGCAGTTAGAGAGCGTGTAATTAACACGAGAGATTAGTCGAATACACGGAATGAAACACCAAATAGAATGAACAAAAGAAAACTGGACAGCCCTTTAGGCTCAGGCAAGATGAGCCGCAAGTTTACAGAGGTACGTTAAACTTGTCAGATTTCATTTTACACGAGACACACTATTCTGTTCTCTCTAAGGGCTTGAACTTCATCCCCACATGTGCAGATGATTTAGTTTCGACACTGACAGATCTGAAAAGGTTCACGAGACTGTTAAATCTAAAACTGTTACTTGGCAATACACAGATGTTGACTCAAGGCTGCAAACGCCTTAGTACATACATCCCTGTCAATGTACCTGTTGTTAAAGCATTCCATGATGTATGTGAAGCAGAAATGAGACAAATGTTTGATATAAATATTAAGAAATATAATGATAGAAAATGTTTTAACCTTAATTATGAAGAGTTTCAAGCATATAGAGACTTGCAATCCAATATAAATATTGTCATTAAGCAAGCTGATAAGGGGGGTGCAGTTGTGCTTATGAATAGAGATAAATATTTTTTGGCTATGTCTAGTTTACTTAGTGATGACACTGCATTTAAGGAAATCACCCCTTTAGATGTTAAGAAATGTATCTCATATGTGAATATGGTAATTTATGACCTACAGATCCAAGGTGACATAGACTTAGATCTATTCAATTATTTGACCGTACCGTGCCCAATTACCCCACAGTTGTATGGTATCCCTAAGATCCATAAATCTTTAACTCATCCACCAATGAGGCCAATTGTTTCAGGTGCTGGTTGGGTAACAGAGCCGCTTTCAGTTTATTTGCATGATCAACTTCAACCATACCTTAGTCAATGTGACTCTATCTTACGTGACACCATTGATTTTGTTCAGAAGCTTAAGCAATGGTATAACATAGAGAAGGCGTCTCTACATCTAAGAAGGTACCTTTTGGTAACCCTAGACATAGTATCTTTGTTTACTGTCATTCCAACTGATATTGGCCTGGATTTGTTGAGGGAATTCTTAGTCTCATGTCCTGATCCCAATTTCCACAAAATTGAAAAAATATGTACTCTCATGGATGTGGTGTTGAGAAATAATGTTTTCCTTTTTAATGAATCCTTGTATCTTCAGCTCACAGGTGTGGCTATGGGTACCTCGGTAGCCAATACTTATGCCAACCTAGTTTTATACCAGTGGGAAAGGAAACATTTATTTAGTGGTTTGAATCCATATAAAGATAATGTAAAGTTTTTTCAACGATTTGTGGACGACTGTTTCTTGATTTGGGGGGGCACGTTACAGGATTTGAATGATTTTATGCTGTACATCAATTCAATTTCATCTTTTTTGAAGTTCAAAATGTGTTCATCTGAAATCACTATCAATTTTCTGGATATCAACTTGAGTCTTGACGGTGGTACACTTAGAACAAGCCTCCATAGAAAGGAAGTCTGTGCAGGAAGGTACACTCATGCAAGTAGTATGCATGCGCCACATGTTTTTAGAGGTACTGTCAGGTCTCAATTCTATAGAGCCAGTAGGTTTAACATGGAAGATCCTAGCTTCTCTGAACAGTTGAATGAGATGATAGCTGATTTTACTAACAGTGGTTATGATGCTACCATCTTAAATAATGAGAAACTAAATGTGTTAGAGGAAAGAAAGTCGAGGGTGGCCCCTGTTATGTTAAATGACGCCATAGAAATACAAGCTGTTGGCTTGCCCAATGTGCCCATCCAGAATGAGATGAAAGTAAGATACGTTACTTCGTTTAGTACAAAGACACCATGTATTAAACATATTATCCATAAGAATTGGCTAATCTTGATGGCATCTGAAGAGTTAAAAGCAATGCTGGGCAATGTCCCATTTTTTGCATATTGTAACATGAGAACCCTCAAGAGTGTCCTCTGTTACAAAGATTTTCCTACAAATATCACAACACATCCATCCAGCACTGTGGGTACACGAAAATGTTATAATTGCTCGTGCTGTGATGACATTGATGATGAACATTTAGGTATATTTGAACACCCGGTCAGTAAGAGGTTGTTTAGGTTCAATGTAACTGCTACTTGTGTTACCACCCACGTGGTTTACCTCGCTACTTGTGTACTATGCAATTCTTTCTATGTGGGTAAAACCACGCGTAAGCTCAAAGATAGGATCACAGAACACAAGTCTGAAATCCGAAGATGTGTGGACACTAATGCTTTATATAAACACAGGCTATGTCTTGGTGAACAGCATGTATTTAAATTTAAAGCTATTGACCATGTTTCACCCTCACCCAGAGGTGGTGATATCAATAACAAATTAGAAATTAAAGAATATAACTGGATAATTAGATTGATGGGTGACTCACCCCCTGGTTTGAATAGTACTGTCAGCCTTAAACCTATTTTGGTTAGAATGAGTAGATCTAGATTATGAGATTTTCTCTTTATGTATATGAGTGTACATTTGATTTTTAGGTATAAAAGTATGCTTTCTTTAAAATATACATTCTTGCTTTTTTAAATGTTTTTTTAAATGTTCTTTGTTTTCATATATGCATTATGCTGTTGCATTTTTTAGCTTTGCATATTTATTTATTTTTACATGTTTTGCTTTAATGATTGGGTCATGTGACTTCTTGGCTGCCGGTCATATGACTTTTTTAGACCTATATATACTCTGCATTTGCATTTGTATTTTCAGTATTGATAAAGGATTTTATCCGAAAGCTTTGCTCCTCACATTAAAGTGTTTTTTCTACTGAGAACGTTGTTTGTCTTGCTCGGTCTTTAAAGGACTAACAACCTGGTTGCCTGCCTGGCAACAACAAAATTGGAAGATCCATGACAGACCTCTGTGGGGAGGCTCAGAAGATTGGCAATGAATTTGAAAAAAAGCTCAACAATGCAAAATCAGTGTCAGACATGTAGATGCCCATGCATCATTTGTGACAAATGAAAGGAGGCATAACCATCAGGCAGACAAGATGGGTGTGGTACATGTTTCCAAAGAGAAAATAGAAAGTGCTAGTATGGCAAGATGGGCCCATGATCAGAGTGGGCACTTGGAAAGAGATGCAACAATAGAATGGGCACGAAGGCATGGTATGCAGTTAAATAAGGAAATAGCTGCAGATGTTATAAAGCAATGTGAAATCTGTCAAAAAAAGAAATGAAAGCAACTGCAAGCAATAGCATGTGGGTACATTCACCGAGGCAGTGATTCAGCACAAATTTGGTAAATAGACTTTATTGGTACTTTACCACTGGATCAAAATCAATAATATTGCCTAATGATGATGGACACTTATTCGGGGTTACTAATGTGTCCCCATGCAAAACAGAAAATCAACAAGCAATGTTAAAAGGATTAAATAAATTGCGTAACATATGGGGCTCCCAGTGAAATCCAAAGTGACCAAGGCAGTCACTTTACCAGAACAGAAGTTCAAGAATGGGCAAAGGAAAATGGAGTTCAATGGGTGCTGCATATTCCATATCATCCTCAAGCTGCTGGTTTGATTGGAAGGTATAATGGGCTCCTTAAAGAACAAATCCAAAAGAATACAAGTGATGGAATGTTACG
Organism: Protopterus annectens; assembly: GCF_019279795.1. Lineage (NCBI taxonomy): Eukaryota > Metazoa > Chordata > Ceratodontiformes > Protopteridae > Protopterus > Protopterus annectens. The sequence continues at coordinate 1,111,165,685 of NC_056728.1, forward strand.
TGGCTGGGCAAAGTTATTAGAATTCGCTGTGAGACAACTGAATAATAGGCCTTGAAAGCATCAAGGAACCCCTTTGCAAATACATATAAATGCCATTCGGTCCAACTGTTGTATTTTAAAATTAAAAAAGCTGAACTCAAATGCCATATACCCTCTTTTGACAAATGCTGATCAAACCCGGTTCTGGCTATGTGCATTGACTAAACAAAGAGTGCCAGCACAAAATAAAGTTTTAGTTGAGACAGATTGGAGACTCTATCTCCCAGAAAATTGGCACTGGGGGCAAAAAGGACTATTAGGGAAAAATTGGGAGGTTTTTATATTATGGGATCCAGAAAGGGAAGTGATAGTAAAGGCTATCAATTTAGATAACATGACACAGATGATTTAAAAAGGACAACCTTTGGTAGAAATTTGTATGCATCAAGATGCTGTTATTTTGTTACAAGATTGTGATACTAAACCAAGCAAATGGCTGGGGATGAGAGTTATAGTAACCACACTCAATCAGCCAAATGAACATGGAACTGTAATTTGTGATGGACCTGGTGATACTGTTTTAGTTTTACTTGACTCTGCTAAACAACCATTGTACTTTCCTCTCCATAGATTGTTGCCACTGTTTGGGAAAGCGCCAACCTTTTCTGACAACAGCACTTAGATAGGCCATATGACTGTCTTGATCCTATCCCTCTATTTAATGAGGAAGACATTGCAAATCTAATGGCAGACTGTGATTTTTACTAAAAATTATGGAATGATCTATATGTGGTGACACCAAAACCTGCCCTAACTTGGAGCATCACTCAGACAAAGAACATCACAACTGTATGTAAACTAAACTGTGATAGACATCCTAAAAAGTGTGCTTCCAACCCTTTTGGAGGTTTATACCATAGGCTAAATGAGTCAGGATTTCCACTGGCCAAATCTCCATTAGATTCCTCCTGCATAGCTGAATTTCAAAGGGAAAATGACACCGCGGAAACCCAATCTCCAAGTTTGGAGATATATGCCATGGAAAATAGTTCAACTGTATTTGATAGTTTGGGGCATGTGGTGAGGTATACAAGAAGATGTAAAACTGTAAGTACTGCTAGAGTTATATAATGTATTAAAATGATAATTTACATGACAGCAGTTGATATTACTACCAGGTATCCACATTGTAAAATTGTAAAATTATGGCCAGTTAATTCCTTGCATATCAAATATAGACATTACAAATATAAAAGGAATAAACGTAATGTTACAGGTATTCTAGGTACTGCACTAGGTGCAGTCGGAACAGGGACTGGATTCTTAAACAGTGTAGATATGGATACCCTATGTAGCAAATTGGGTCATTTGGGTACTGACCTAAATATGGCCTTTAAACTACTAGCAGATCATGATCCCGAACTGGGACAAAGAACTGTAGACAGTATTTTAACTCAAACTGTCATGTGGAGGTGGATTGAACATGCTAATACATATACAGAACAGATTTTAAATAATCTCACAGCAGAAGTAAATCAGACATTTTGTATCCTATCTCAGTTGGCTGCTAATCAGCAATATTTACAATTTGCCCAAACTTGGGGGGCTAAAAAGGCAACCCATTGGTAACGAGAATTGCAGCTATATCATTGGTTGAAGCCAATAGACTTTACATGTAAAAATAAGTCTTGTGTACTGATTTTTGACTATCTTGCTAGTAAAAAAGGAACAAAGCAGGTCTGTCCATTTGTTACATTGCCCTTGCAATTTGAAAATAATTGGTGGGTACCTCAAATTAAGTCTACTTTGATTAATTATAATGATGTACCCATTGATTTGGCAGGTTGTGAAACCTGGCCCGAGGAGTGGGTATGCATAATGGTGAAAAGGAAGCCTCACCCATGCTTACATAATGGAACTTGGGAATGTACTTGGCACAGGTATGTAGTAAATGGTACGGACATCTATCAACTAAATTATACTACAGTTTGTGTAATATCCTCCTGTAAATTAGCCTGGAGTGATGGGATAATCACAAATGGTGGGGCACACTGTAAAAGTAATATCCATGTAATTACTGATTTTTATACTGGAGAACTTATAAGATTGACTAGATGGATGGACATCACATTTAATGCTAGCATAGAACCATTACACACTTTTAGATGGCCATCTCTAGTCCACCCAGACTTTCAACAAATTAAGCAGGAAAGACAAATAGTGTTGCAACTATTAAATAAAACATTAAATGATGCGCATCAAACAGTGATTAAAATTATTAAAGATAAAGGTACCATTGTAAAAATTGCAAATGAAATACAGGATATAACTGTTTCTCATTGGTATGATATTTTTATGTGGTCATCTAAAGCTTCAGTGTGGTTTAATTTGTTGTTGCATCCCTTGCTATTGCCCACAATAGTTTCAGTATTATTTTGCTTAATATCATGCTGCATCTACTGTAAATTAATGAGGAGATACAAATTGATGTCAGTTTTAACTCTTATAAGGGATACACAGCATACATTGCTCGATGCAAAGGGTGGTCTGTGACGGATCCACACAGTCTACCTGGTTTTGTTATGCCTCAAGCCAAGTACCACTGTGTATGTTTGATTATTGCTTGATATGATATGCTGCTATAATACTATATGCTGCTAATATTGTAACAATACAATATGTTTAAGAGCAGGCCTTGCTCACTGTTTATTGGTATAACTGAACTTTTACTGACCTGTAAGTTGTTTATCAGCTTAAAAGATGTTTACCAGAATATGGGAATTTCAATGAGGAACTATATCACAAGTTTGTGGGCTAACATTTCTTTAAAAAAGGAAAGTAAGGCATAAGACTAGACATTATGAGACTTGTTTACAACTTAGGAAATGATCTGTAATTTTCTAAGATATTCCATCAACTCATGATGAGCTTGTGATCAATATGTCATTAGTTGAAGCTATTGACCCTGTTGTTTATTCAAGACTATAAAAAGCTCAAAGGCTAAAATGGAAATCATCATCCGGATTTGATCACAGCATCAGCCTGAACTGAGCATAGAGCCATTTTGCCAGTGTCGGCCCTGCCTTGACTAAACAGATAGCTGCACTGAATAGGATTAAAGTCTCCCAATCAGTGGCAAAAAAGATTTTATTTATGCATATACTTGTAAGTACATTATTTATTAGTTTTTTTATGTTTATTTAGTAAGTTTTTGTTTAATAAATTGTTAAGTTTGAGCCTTGGTGTCTTGTGTCATTTCTAATTCTGTATTAACCTCAGACTTTAAAGTAACAGGCCAGTTCAATGTCTTTTTCACAAATGTACTGTAGGACCGTGCATTGGGTCTGTACAATGGTGCGTTCATGCTGTTACCCAGCTTACACAGCTAAGAACCATGTAGCTTCCAGACTGTCAGCATGAATATGTATGCAAATGAGTTTCTTTTGTTGAATCGCTAAAAGAAGCAATGATGTCTGCATATCCACATCATGTAGGCTCCTACACAGTTTTGATATTCCCACTGGATGTGGATGACATTGGGGGGGTGTGCCATGTTACTTTTAGGATTTTTTAGTACTCAGCATGCGTGTTTGCATGGTGCACTGCATAGCTTAGCGTGTTTGCATGAACAGACCACCCAAGTCACAGTGATGATGTATCCAGCTATCAATCAAAACCAGATCTATTCAATTAAAAATATATACTTTTGTATAAGCTATGCTGCATGACATGGCACATAGTGCAGCATTGCACACTAAAGTAGGGCCTTTAAATCATGTCAATTACATCCTAGGCAGGTGAGCTGCATCATATTTAGCCAATCCCACATGGTGCACTTACAGCAGAACTTTATAAAGTATCCATACACCCTACATTCTGATTTTCCCTCAGTACTCTGAGCATCCCTCCACTAGAAAACCTCCTCAGCTGGTCTACCCACCATCTCCCCCAAGAAACTATCATCTTAGGTGATTTCAATATTGACTGGCAATCCTGTTCTGGCAACAATCCAACCCATCAAGTACACCTTCATGGCTTCATCCAACTAGTCCAGTCACCAACAAGGATAAATAAAAACTCCAGCAAGCACTCTCCCCTGGATTGGATACTAGTCAGTAAGAACCCCCAGTCATATATAACAGGCTGCTTATCAGATAGCCTCAGTGATCACTCCCCAACATTCCTACTCAAAAAATACCTGTACCAAGCTAAACCTGTCATCTATCGTCAAATACGTAAAAAATAAACTTTAACCCACTCACATTCATCTCATCCCTCAAAGAATGTAACTGGCATGCTCTAAAGTACCTCAGTCTAGATGACACAGTTGAATCTTTTAATACTACCTTCCTGAACATCCTTAATTACCATGCCCCCATAAGATTTTCCAGAACCATAGCACAACCCTCCCCATGGCTACAGAAAACCACTAAGTCAGAAATGAAAAACAGGGATAAAGCCTGGGAGCACTGGCACAAAACCAAAACCCCCGCAGCTAGACAGAAATTCCTAGAACTACGCAATAGAGTCAAACAGCTAATAAAACGGGACAAATTCCAATACTACCAGTCTGCCCTAGACTCCTCACAACACAGCCCCAAACAATTCTGACCCTCCATAAACTCCATCCTCCACCCAGGTAAAGTAAGTACCCCTCCTCCTAACATCCCTCACTCCTCAGAAAATATTGCTACCTCATTCAACACACACTTCACCCAAACCATACTATCACTAGCTAAACAACACAACCCCTCCCTCCAACCCACACCTTCAACTAGTAATCTCCCCACTGCCTTCTCTTTTTCTCCTGTACCTACCTCCAACATAAAAAAACTCTTAACTAAACTTAAACCCACCAGATTAGCAGCAGACAACCTCCCAAGTGGATACCTACAAATCACAGCTGATGCTCTGGCCTACCCAGTATCCATCTTGATTAACCGATCTCTGTCAGAAAGTTACGTTCCCACATTGTGTAAAGTCTCACATATAATTCCCCTCCACTAAGGTGGACCCTCTGCAGAACTAACCAATTACCGCCCCATAGCTATTCTCTCTCCACTCTCCAAAATACTAGAGAGATGCATACACTCTCAGGTCTCACACTACCTCCTTACTAACAACCTCCTTTCCAGTACTCAGCATGGTTTCCAACCAAACCATAGCACCACCACTGCCTTACTCTCCTTTACTAACACTATCCTTCAGCATAAAAACAATGGCTATCTCTCCTCTGCTACTTTCCTAGACCTATCTAAAGCATTTGACATGGTCCCACACAAACAACTTATCTCTGTCCTCAATAACCTATCCTTCTCACAATCAGTCACCAACTGGTTTCAGAGTTACCTGTCTGACCGCCAACAATCTGTTGTATGGCAGAATGACATATCTCCCCAACTACCTATCTCCATAGGGGTTCCCCAAGGATCCATCCTTGGACCCCTACTTTTCTCTGTTTACACCAATAATCTAGCATCTGCCACCAAACATGGCACACTCATCCAATACGCAGATGACTCTACCATCATCTGCTCAGCCCAGTCCCTACCCAAACTGCAAAAAGTCACACAGGAAGCCTTTTCCTCTGTTGAAACATGGTTATCTGATGCCCAATTAATACTCAACCCAAACAAAACTAAACTACTCATCTTCCAACCCACCAAACATACTCAAAACAACTCTCACTTTAACATCACAGCAAAAGACAACACCACTATATATCCAACTGAACACACCAAATTGCTAGGAGTGGAAATAGATAATAAACTAAAATTTGACATTCACATATCCATGACCATAAAAAGTCCACAAAAACTAGGAGCATTATACAGAAATAAACAATTTCTCACCAAAGCAGCAAAGATTTCAATAGCAAATTCCCACCTTATCTCCACCCTACTTTATGCCTCTCCAGTATATACCAACCTAAGGCAATGTGATATAAACAAGCTAGAGACCTGCTACAACAAAATCGCAAAATTCGCCACAGGGACATCCTACCGTAGTCACCACTGTCTCTCACTTGCTGAACTGGGCTGGCTTGAACTCCCTCACCTCCTTCAGTGGTATCAACTCTCACTCACCCACAAACTAGTAAACCATTCACTAAATGTCCCATCCCTCCAGAATCTACTCCAACCCTATCGCACCACCAGACCACTAAGATCCAGCAACAAAAATCACTTGCAGATCACTAAAGCCAATAACTCTGCTGGTGAAGCACTATCCTCTTGCACCATAGCCAAATTATGGAACTCACTCCCACCCACAATTACCTCCATACCATCATGCACCAACTTCAAAACTTTATTAAAAGCGCACCTAAAAACATGCTGGCTATGCCCTTGCAACTCCCACTCTATATCATCCACCCCATCCAACTACTACCTTTCTTTCACCTCCACTAACTACCTTGATGATAGCAAGCTCAGATGCTCATAAGCCTAGTACTTATTATACAGCAGGAACTTCTCTTGTTACATTTGTTAATGCCTGTTATGTACTTCACAGATAAAGATTCTAGTTGTCTACTGATGTACTATGTTCTTCATCTGTAAATATGTTGTAAGTAATTTCTATGTTAAATTGTTAATCACTATGTAATCCAATGTAACTACTGTCTGTTTATTTTACTGTGGAGCTTTTCTCCCCGGGCCTCCGCTGAAAATGGACCCACGTCCAGTCAGACACTCCTGGTCAACAAATTTAAATAAATAAATAAAATAAATAAAAATAAATAAAAATTGAGGTACGGACTTGGGAATTTCAACTGATATAATGCTAGGGGCTGCTGCAGCTATTCTACATCTGTATGTGCTAGAGGCTGACGTCAATGCTGCTGGTGCTGCTGACAATAGGCCTAGGCTGAGAAGGAGAAGAGTGTTCAGGCCCTGGGTAACCTTCCAGGAGTTACATGAGCTGGAGATTGTAGAGTGTTACAGGGTGAACAGGGACATATTACAGCTGCTCAGTGAGCTCTGCTTCCCTCAACTCAGAGCCAGAGCTAAAAGAGGGGAACCCATCCCAGTGGAAATCAAGGTATATGTAGCCCTTAGGATAGTAGCTAGAGGTACTTTTCAAAGACCAACTGCAGACACAATGGGGTCTCACAGGCACTAGCATCTAGGATACTCCACCAGTTTCCGGATGCTATGCTCCCACATGCCAGTGAGCACATATCTTTCCCCCATGATCCTGAGGTAAGGGCCAGCAATATGCAACACTTCTAGTGTGTAGCACACTGCCCTTAAGTATTGGATGCCATAGATTGCATACAAATACATATCAAGGCACCACCTGGTGAGCAGGGTAGAATCTACATTAACTGCAAGGGATACCATTCCACCAACTGCCAAGTTATGTGGAATGCACAGGAGATTAACATGAATGTGTGTGCTGGAAACCCTGAAAGTTATCACAACTCCCATATCTGGTACACATCACAGCTGTCCAAGATGTTTGCTGGGGAGACATCCCACAGGGCTATTTACTGGGTGATGCAGGCTATGCTCTGGAACCATGGATGATGCCATATATCAGAAATGCACAAACACACCCAAGGAAGAATGCTATAATGAGACACACACACACAAACTAGGAACATCATAGAGCATGTGTTTGGGCTTCTGAAGTCATGGTCTGGTGCCTCGATATATCTGGTGGAGGCTTGAGTAAAACTCCAGCCCCATGTGCACAGATTTTCATAGTGTGTGCTATGCAACACAATCTGATCCTGCAGAAACAGCTGCAGCCAGATCAGCAAAGGGCAGGGATAAACAGCCCCCCACCAATGCCTAGGTCACCACAGCCACAGTCACAGGAAGACTCAGAGGAATAACCCCCTGCTGATGTCCCTGTAGGCAGATGTAGGCATGCTCAGTATGCCCTGGCTTTGGCTAAGAGACAATGCATAGCATACTCACATACAGATATTAAAATTGATGCCAGCCAATTGACACATCCTGCACCTATCTATGCATTGGCTGTGTACTGCTTGCATCAGACAGAGTCAGTCCTGAACTACACTTGTGTCAACTGCTGCACTTGCAGGGTAAGTCCATAACCAACACAGTAGTATAGTGGATTGTTATGTTATGTCACTGTAGCTATGGACAGGGTACATTATGCACGCAACTGTACTGGGCTACATGGACAGAAATTACATCCACGTAGGGCTACAGACACCCATTCCACTAACATATCACCATTTGTATTCGGCAGGCCTCATGGATGGAATAATCATGCAGTCCTACTCCAACAGATTACTGGTGCTTCATTCAAGGGACATGGTAGAAAGTGAGGTTAAATAATAATCAGACTAGTGTGTGTCCTAGCAGAACATGGGCTTTTGTTCCCCCACCCCACAAAACAGTAGTGACCCCTTGTAATTGCCATAACAATAAATTATCTATGCTGTATGAGCATTTCACACAGTTAGTATGCCACACATGATCAAAACAGTAATGTACAATTTGAACTTATATATTATCTGTTAGTTAACTGAGAATAGGAAATTACATATTTATGTAGGTGATGGTGTGTTGAATGATCTTCTGTCTGTCAAGCAGCCACTCTGGCTCAAAGGACTGAGGCAGGTAGCCTGTGTGATGGTGTTCAGGGTTATAATCCTGAGATATCCAGATATATGGCATGTTAAGGAGTAGTAATTATTGCTTTACAGGCTGTGACTGTGTGTGCTATACTAGTATTAAACATATCAATTACACATTTGCATCTGTGCTGCATATCCAAGACCTATTTAAAAAGCCTTAGGTAATATTGGATTAGTTAGTATCAGAATTGTAAAGGTTGGGACTTGAAACAATATATCAGCATGCATATGTTGAAAATACATCTAAGTATCCCCTGCAACATGATGCACCATGACAATATAACAGCTATAAATGAAAAATTGTGCTGTGATATAATTTATAGAGATTTGTCAGGGCCATACACAAAATACTGATCAAAAAATTAGAACAACTAGGTATTGATGCACTCTTGATAAGATGGATGGCTGTATGGCTTACATATAGGATATGGCAAGTATCATACAGCAAATGGATGAGTAAAATAATTGGTCACAGTCAGGGTGTCCCATAGAGCTGTGTCCTAGGCCCAAACCTGTTCAGATTTCTCTGCAGCATTATCCATTTCATTTGACTTGTTTTTCAGTGTGTATGCAGATGACTTGAAATTGGGTATACTGATTACATGTGTTACTGATGGGGCATGTCTACTAAATAACTTGACTAAATTGACCATTTGGTCACAGGATTATAATATGCTAATAAATACATCACAAATTAAGCATATGAAATTTGAAAGACATAAATAGAAAGGTGAATATTACATAGAGCACACGGTGATTGAAATTGCAGATTCATTTATGGACCTGAGTATATAGGTAGATCCAGGTTTGAGTTTTTCTAATCATATCATAATCCCAGACTGGAGTACAGCTAGCTGTGGATTGAAGTCAGGTTACGGAACATTAAGTCTCTGATGCAAGGAATGCACCACCCACTTGTTCACTGCTTAGCAATGCTCAAACACGCCAAAAATGCAGCTGTGCATGCCCATACACTTACTAAGCAGAGCACAAATCTGTTGTTCCTTACACAGTTTTGTTTAAAAATGTATATATATATATATATATATATATATATATATATATATATATATATGTATATATATTATTATATTTATATACATATATATGTATATATGTGTATATGTCTGTATTGCCCTACATACACAGATCATGGAGAGTAAAGGTGCACTATGACACTTACAATGTTGGAAAAAGGCCCAAAAGTAAAGGCTTAACATTAGATAATGCACTTAAAAATATGTGAAAGTGTGTAGAATTATATTTGTTGCAGTTGGAGGACTATTGGGATATCTAAAGTGCAGAGTTCTGACAGTCTTCTCTTCTCTCACCTCATGTATGAATGATACCACATTTGACGCCAAACCACTATTTCATGTGAAACACAAATAAGTATATGTCAAATGTGTACTTGCTGCAAACATCTAGACAGTGGTGAATCACATGTCTCCCTATTACAGCATGTGGAAACCTTGAAAATCTTTGGCATCGTATATGAATGCATACACATATTGTCAAGCCATATGTTTGTATCTGTGGCAGCAACAACACCCACATTCACTACAGGCCCCTTTGTCTGCTGTATTTCACCACACTTACACCAACAACTGAACAAGTTGGAGAATGTATTATGTTGTGTACACACTCAGTGACAGGGCTAATTTAGCTTTGCCACAGGCTTGCCCATCGAAATGCAAACAGACACAAATGCCCAACACAGGTGCTGTTGTCACACAACTAGGTTACAAAACAGTTTTCTGACTGTTAGGCTGATAGCTGCAGATGACAATAGAAAGCAGTCTGACTCTGCAGACCTCCCAAGCTGTACAACGCAGGGCTTGTTTATGTTCTCTAAGATTAATTTACCTGCAGTCATTTGCAAAGCAGATCTGAGCCATGGTGTGTGTGTTAAGTACTGTGATATCTAGTGTGTAAATCTAAATAAGTAGGGGTTCTAATCTCACTCTGGCCTACTTTCTGTGTGTGTGTGTGTGTGTGTGTGTGTGTGTGTGTGTGTGTGTGTGTGTGTGTGTGTGTGTGTACATCTCTCCAAAGAGCAAGTGTACATACCACAGTAACCTCAAAACTGGCATTGTTTTGCACTTTTTGGACATTGCAGTTGATAGAGGCCTCCAAACTCTCATCCTCCACAAGACATGCTGATGTCATCTACCATAAGACTACCTAAAGATATATTAATATCAGACTTAAGCTGTGATGCGTGCGTTAAGTACTGTGATCTGCAGTGTGTAAGACTAGATAGGTAGGGGTTCTAATGTCATTCCAGCCAAGTGTGTGTGTGTGTGTGTGTGTGTGTGTGTGTGTGTGTGTGTGTGTGTGCACTGTGCAGTGTCTTGTAGACATAAATAGACTGTGAGGCTATTCTCACTGAAGCCAAATGTGTGCTTGTGTGGATGTTAGTCAGAACATTTTACATCAGCCTATGGGATCATAGGCTCATTGGAATTTACTAGGCTAGGCTAATGACCCTAGAGCCCTTAAAATCCTAGCCATGTTGTTACCCTTATTTACTGTATCAGTGCCTATTGTCCCTGTCCAAGAGGGACACAGGTGGAACTGCCATGGTGAAATTACGGTCACCTATCCAATCAAACAGATTGCATCTAAAAAGGGCCAATGAGGTGCTTTTTTCGACATGCTGTGGGAGTCTTTTCCAAAGGTGAGTTAAACTCTGGATAGACAATTCTCTCCATGCAGCAGGCTGTATTAATGTCACATACCAGGTTAATGTCTATACAGGGTGTAATCCATGTACCATGTGACCTACAGATATGCAGCATTTCCAATACAGCAGGGTTAGAAATAGTCTCGTATGCAAGGTAGAGAACAACTCCAAGTAGTCTATATGACACACACTAAAGTGACAGTGATATTAGATGATCCCATGGATAGATGCTGAATACCTGAATTCTCCTTGTGAGGTACCAATGTGGTATCTCCAATTGCTGCAGGTGCTTGGAAAGGTGCATACCAAAAGGGCTGTTGCACTCAAGTATTAGTTTGCTGAGGAAAGAGTACATGGAGGTTATAACATCTAGTTCTTCTGGAGACAATGCCTTCACTTATTACATGAGCATGATAGAATGTCCTTCATACCACTGTGGAGACATGGTGCTCTAAGGTAAGTTAGATGTCAACATGTGTGCCCAGGTCTCCCACCCCTGAGTATGTATGTCAGGTGTTGCTATTGATGTGGTACTTAGCAGGAGCATTGCTGTTACCAAAAGCAATGATAATAAATATATTTGCATTGCTTTTAAGGCCATGACTTTGGCAACAATCATTTGTTCAAGTAAAACCATCATGTAGGATGTTGATATACTTTGGAGATTCTATAACCACTCCCAGTTTGTAGGCATCAGCAAACCTTGTCAGCCACAGACATATACTTTGTACTTGTACTTTGGAGAAATGGATTCTAAACAGTAGAGGACCCATGACTAAACCATGTGGAACACCACTGGTTACATCTCTGCTATTGGAGGTGGATTCCCCTATTTTGACTCTATGACTTCTATCACTGAGGCAGTGAATGACCCCTCTAATGATATAAGGGTCGATGCCTAGTTGGGTGTATCAACGATGGCTGAGTGGGGCATTGTGTCAGATGCAATGGCTAAGTCCAGGTAGGCTGTATGCACAGATTTCCCCTCAACCAGGTCCTTGGTCACTGTGTCAAAGATGTCAACCAGGTTTAATAGGCATGATCTCCCTTTGATAAATCCAAACTGTGTAGGGTTAACTGTGTAGAAGTTACCTATATCTTTGTTGAAAAAGGTCCGTGATGATTTTCCCCATGGTCTTGCAGATATGGCTAGCCAAGATAATACATATATAGTTTTTGGGGTCAGTGGATGCACCACGTCTGTGCAAGGGGATAATGGTGGCTATTTTTCAGTAATCTGGGACAAAGCCAGTGGTTACACACACTATGATTACAAAGAGTTCCCAATGGTGCTAGTACTCCATGTTGGATCCGATGTAGGACTCAGCCTGTGATGTTATCAGGTCCCATAGATGCTGTGTTTTATCTTTAGAGAGGTCATTTTCAAACTGCTCTTTAGAGAAACAATATAGAGGACAGGTGGTAGGGATGTCATGGGGTACGTGGGTACGTGTGGTGGGGATAGGGGAGTGAGGGTTCCTCAGAACCTGTCAGCCAACAGGTTGCCTGTATTAATAGGCTCTGTATATAAGGTATCATTAACTACAAGTTTGGCACAAATGTGGACCTTTCCTTTTGTGTTGTAGATGTAACTATTGAATGCCTTGTAGTTGCCCTTTGTGGAGGTGGCTAATTTGGACCCATATTTTGTTTTGGAGGACTTCACAGCACTTGTTTGCTAGTTTAAGCTAGGAGGGAGTGTTACCAGTTTAGGGGGGGGGCTCCATCCCTCCTACCCTTAGACAGCAATGTCTTCCTATTATTGTAAAGCCTGTTACTGGCAGTTGTCTACCAAGCAGGTTTGCTTCACCATGAGGAGCTTGTTGTGCTCATTTTAGATACAGCCGAGTCAATGCAGTTATACAGGTGCTTCAATAAAGCATTGGTGTAGAGCTCGGCATAGTTGCCAGTTACATCTGTGGGAGGAGGTGAAGCTATTTATACCATCCCATAGGAAGTTATAATCTGGATTGGTTAATGTCTTTAGTGTATTTTCTGCAAGGGGGGTGTCAGGTGTGATACCTTCTTTGAATGAGACCGATTTGTGGTCAGATCAGACCAGGGAGGACTTCACAGTGGGGGTGCTACAGTGTTCGCCCAAATTGGTAAGCACCCAATGCAGTATGTTTGCTCCCCTTGTGGGGGTGTCAACCGGCTGGTCTAGGGCATTGGAAATAATAAAGTAGTGTAACCATTGGGCAAGTGAGTTTGAGCATGAATAATCTACCCAGTCGGCGGGTAGCAAAAGTCACCCCAAAGCATGGTGTCCAGCTGTATCTTGATAGATTCATGTAGATCGAAATAAGCAGAGTGGATATCCTGATTCATGGATGGACTCTTGTAGCTTGCAATGACTTGAATAGGGGCCTGACAAACAGTCAGTAGCACCTGAAGTGTATCTATGGAATCATGCTGTGTAACCAACATGGGTGTGTATGTATCCTTAATGAATATTTATACACTGGCACCATTAATTTGCATGCCTTCAGTTTGAGGTCTGCATGTGTGGAAGGAAGTGTAGCCTGGTATGGCTGTGGTGCTCTCCACAGCCTTGACCCAGGTGTGTGTGACTGCACCAAGGTCTGCGTGTTCCATGGTGAGGACAGCTTCCAGTGAATGCAGTTTCCTGTTGACACTCCTAGCATTTAGCCACATAACTTTGAGGTTGTTTATACATGAGGTTCTTACATTGGAAATTTTGTCCTTGAGACACCACCTAAAAAGGACATTATGGAGGTGGCAGTAGCCATAGCCAGTAGATGATATCCCAGGGGTGACAGATGAAGACCATCTGTGGCAAAGCATCAAGGTGTGTTGAGCATGTCATCCCAGGCTGACAGATAGGGGATCCCCTTAGACTGAAACCAGATGTTATGCCTATTATTGAAGTCAGTCAACTTCTGTTTGTATTGAGGCATCATCCTTGGTGAATGTAAAATGCAGCTGATGGCCAAGGATATACCTGCCTGAGACACATAGTGTCAGAGCACAGTCATGTATGCCATCACACAGTCCAGAGAGGTATATCACAAGTCTTACACACCAACAGAAATTATGATGTAGTCATAATAGTACCTGTTGTTGACAGACTTAAGTGCATGTGTAATGTGCCATATCCTGGCACCTCAAAGACAGCTGACTGTGACCTTTCCCTTATCTAGCCTAGAAAGGGACATCAAGTGTGACTCACAATGTAATCACCTCTTCCTAATATGTTTTATTTTGTGTTTTGCCATAAGGGTTTGACCTGTGAGACAGTGGTGCATTAGCTATTATGTGTACTGTGTTCTGCAGAGCTAGTATTATAGGTAGCATGCTTGCATTTCCATTTGTGAAGTATCTGGTGTTTAGGTATGTTTCTAGTATGGACCTCCGCATATGTAGGTGGGTTTCGGTGGAGTAGGAGGTGAGGTGGGCATGTTGGCAACCCGCTCGTCATATATACTGCCAGGTGTGTGAGAGGGCATGTATTCAAGGTTTTTAATGTAGATGCATCTCTCACATTTTGTGTTTATGTGGAGTAGGAGTACAGGTTTGGTGGCGCTGTCCACATCTCTGCAACAGTCAGAGATAATAGCATTAGCAATAGATTATCACTTGTGTATATGTCACAACAGGACATGGTTAAGCAGTGGCCTGACAGATGCTTACATGTAACATGTTATTACCTTTACAGTGTCATTCTAAGGTAAAACCATATATGACAATGTGGGCTAACATGGTGGATTGAATACGCTGCTTTGCCAGGCTTGTGGCACTTGCATGAACCATAATCCTGTTATTAGGCATGGTCGCAATAGCATACTTACAAATGTGACAATGTACAGTTCCAGCAAAGTAAGGGTCATGCTGCTACACCCTTGGGGTTCACAGCCTCAAACACACTCTTTGTAGGCACTCTTTGTAGCGAATATGTGCATGTCCCTGCATGCACAGAAAACTTGTCCAACTTTGCTGCCATTACTTGAGCCTTGCAAGTCTACAATGTCTACCAAACAACCAAACAGCAAATGTATGTTGTGTGAAATGATGTGGGAACACAGTTTAGTGCTCCAGTAACATAAATGTACAGTATGATATACCTAGGACATGTGGGAGGACAAAGACATTGCCATAAGGTGGCCACCCTTTTGCAGTAGGCCTCACATCCATGTCATGCAGATCACCACCATTACGCTGTTGAAGGTTAGGCTGCATGAATTGCTGTGAAACTGTCACTTAACATGGATCACTACTGCTGTGGAGCTTCATTGAGCAACCTTGGACATCTATGTGACCTGAGACTTAACCTTATATTGTGATGCAGCAGCTGAACCTTATATTGTGATACAGCAGCTGTGCTCCTTTATCATCACCAGGTCAGTACCCTAATCAACTGCTACAAGACTCGGAATCCAAGGCATAATACATGCAAACATCAAATGATTGTTCTGGTTGCTAATTAAGGCATCTACCTGGGAAAGGCTACAACAAGCCTACAGAGCCTTGCATCATGTGTGACAAGTGTGTAGATCAACAAACAGGCTGTGGCCCGCTTCTTATCTTGAGCTTGATGCTAATATTTTGCTTCTGGTGAGAGACAAAGAATAGTTGCTTTGTATCCCACTACAGTAAGGCCATGTTGTGACCAGCAGTAGTAGAAGCCAGGCAGCAGCAATTCAGGTGATTACCTTCTTTTCAGCCTTCTTCATAAGGTAATTGTTTTTTTTCAGTATGCACTACTTGATTAGTGTGCAACTTCAGAATAACTATATACCATCCTTAGCTTTACAGGGTGTACGTATTACTTTCCCCTCCAGTGTCTAGCAGTGCTCTGTATAGACTCAGATACCTTGGGTGACATTTCTTTGGAAACCATGATGGCATTAACTCCAATACCGAGTTGCACACAGGACAACCAGCATGCACTGTCAAGCATTGTCCCCATAGTTGTGGGACAGATACTTGTAACATTGAGTGATATTCTCAATACAACTGTTTAATCAATAATAAAGGATCTGTTACTATGGATTTGAAGAGTCCCACTTTGACCTTTACCACCTTGGTGGATATGGGCACCCTGAGGCAATGTAGAAATCACCCCATGTTTACCGACAACCACGTCATTATCAAACAAACAGATATTATATGTGAGAGATGTACATACAAAATGTCACTGGAGGCAAAGCTCTCACATAAAAGTACTCCTAGTGGGTAGTCAGTGATACACACAAAATCCTAAAGAGACATGAGTTGAGGCACTGGCATGTAACCTGCATAAATCACAAACACCTCGTAGAGAAAGCCCAAATAACAAATACCCTCAGCAGCCCCACGTGCACTCTGTGAAAACAACACACATATCAACACACAGAGCAACATGTCATGGAGGACCAACCTATAAGCCCATAAGTCAAGCCAACACACTATCTAACATTCTAGTCATCAGTGACTTCATGCAAATGAGGAGCTGCGATTGAATCCCACACTGACACAAATGTGCTCTAAGAGGCTGACACAGACATACAGTTGTTGTCAGAGCCATGGGCTAACACTTAATACCAAGAAATGCACAATACTATCATTTCGGAAATCATCTACCCCTGGTATCTATCATATTGCCAGCATACCTCAAACAGATGACAGTGTAGTCAGTGATTTATGGACACAGATAGTGATCTACCCTTTGCACGTCACATGTCTGCAATATTGTGGACATCATTCTATGTTACACAATGTATAAACAAAGGTATGGCATGTAAATCCAAAGAAGCCATTGTTACACTGTAATCAGCATTAATCAGACCTATCATTGGTGCATTGCTATGCTCGGTATGTAACTAACCAGGCATATCCAAAAACTGTAACATCCATAGAGGTTCCTCAGTAAAGCACTACATGGTGTACATAACATGTACTATGCAGACCACGTAAAAGCCCTGTCTGTGTAGTCTGTCTCCTACATGCTTTGGAGGGTAGGTGTATGCCTGCCATACAGGGCAGTGTCAGCCCCAACTGTGGACTTCTTGCATATCCATGAAACAAACTGGACCAGAATTACCTATTCTATAGACCTACACCTTGACTGTGGTATATATATAGGACATGCTGGAGAGACAGTCATGCAATCCAGAGATTATACCCTATATGGAACAGGCTTCACATCCATGTGAAGCACATTTCTGCCCTAATGCAAATCAAGTGCAAGTTACACTGGATGGGGCACAGGGCAATCATACCTGCTTGTAGACCAATGTCTATGATGGACACAGGAAAGCTGTGGCTGTTTCAACCCCCATGGCCTGGCTTGTAGATGTTTCAGCTCCAAAAACCCTGCTTACACTTATCAGTGGTATCAGACCTTGACAGTGTTTAAGGATGCACGGCTAGGCTTAAAGACGCCCTTGTGTTTATTAGCCTATTAAACACATATGAACCTATGAACCTTGGAACCTACACTGTGTTACCTTTCTGACAACATTTGTCTTATGTGCTGACATTCAATTCTGTGCTCTGATGTTGATGGGTTGATTGTAGATGTGTACCCATAGGTGTGTCCTACACAATCCTGAAAGTGAAACATAAACAGTTCCATCTGACACCTGTCATTGTATGACTACACAGCCATTACAACAGCATCCATCATAATGTACACACACTGTTATGGTATAGTCATTATAAATGGCATCATACAAATTCTTAAAATGACCAGTACAAGTAGCATGTCAAAAGCAACACTGGGTGAATCAAATTCATATTAATGTAGATAGTCACCCTGTACATCAGACACATAGCTTTATTTGAGAAACAAGTAGATGTCTCGAGCTGATAAAAATGGCCGGTGAATAAAATAAGATGGAAATAGGGAAAAAATTTGCTTGCCATGGTACTGCTGACATAGCTTTATTTCCCTGCATCCATGAGAGAGATGAGAGGGATGTGGCACAGGTATCATCACTTGCACAGGGTGTTGAGTGGGGGGTGCAGGAGGCCTAGGCTGACCCAATAGGTTGGCAAGCTTGTGTGTGAGTCAGGAAGGGAAGCAGGCAAGATGGACCATGGAAATGTGTCATGTGCATCTGTAGGTGACCTGATTGTGACAGTTTTATGTGAGGTGTCTGTGTGTACACAGCCAAGCTCAGTGTTATCCCTATGTGTCTTTATGTTGGACTGCTGTGAGCTGTGCATGGTAGAGCTGACAGTTTGTTGTCTCTGGCCCCAAACATGTAAACTGGCTCTGCCAGGAGTTGCACTGACACCTCCATGCCCAAGGTCAGATGTTGTGCTACAACCTGGGGGTGACTGTTGTCTGCTGGGAATGTGTCATCCATGGGACCACCCAGGACCATGAGCCCATGGCCTGCCACATCTGCCCTCAGGAGCACTGGATGTACTTGCCACTACGGGAGTGTGTTTGTGCACAGCCACGTTGATTCAGCAGATGTAGTTACTGACCTACGTCCATGAGGTCGACACTCAACTCCAACCTGATGTTCCATCACAGACAATGTGCATTCCAAGACAGTGCGCAATCTGTCTCAGACCAGTGTCTTTCCACTGCATCAGTGAACCAATCCTGGGTATCAGCAATATAGTGGAGGCAGTCACAAATGTCAGGCTGCACTGCATCCATAACCCTGAGCATTCATTGGAAGTTCTTTTCTGAATGTGTCTGTGCATCCCTGACAGCCCTAAACATACACAGAGTGAACCGTGATGAGACACCTGCAACAGGTGGTGAAGGGACAGTAGGCCTCCTATGAGCACCCCTATCAATCCGCCTGTGTGAAACCTCTCCAAATGTTTGGCTATGGCCAGTGTCAACAGTCACTGCAGCCACAGTAGTCATACTTCCCTGTTCAATGTCCTCACCCTCTGACTGCCCAGTATCTGTGGCCACAGGGGCCTGGGTATGCGCAAGCATACTGGCTGTGTACAGTAATAATGAGGGTGAAAAAGGGATGTCAACCTCTGTGTCAGATTCAGCCCCTGCAACCCCCAGCTGTGCTTCCTTTTGGCCACCATCATCATTGGATTCTTAAGAGACACTGACACCTGGTTGGGAAGGGGACACATACCAACCTCCCTGGTCACCTGTGATAACAATGTAGCAAAACACAAGCCTCTTAACTTCCCTTAAGGACTCCTCTTGAACCTCTTGTAAAAACAGATCCAAAAGCAAATGAAGCAGAGTCCAACTGGCCGTAATCTTTTATTATAAGGTATAAGCGCTTTCAGGTTAAAAAACCCTTCATCAGACAAACTTCACATAACCATGACAGTCTTTAAATACTAAAACAATTTTAAAAACAACCAATCACTTTCTATACTTGACCCGCCTTTTCTTTAGGGCTGGTTTTAAAGGTACAGAACTATTTAACCCAGGTGGGTTATCAGCATCCAACTGTATGATCCATCTTAATTCTGCATACTCTGTATCATTAATAATGCCCCCTCCCCCTTTTTTCATCTGTGCAACATGCAGAACCATAAAAACAAAAGTGTGATTTGGAAAGCTAGAAACATGTTGGTATAATGCATTGTGTTTATCCTTCTGTCTAATGGATGACAAGTGGTGGAGTAGTCTTGTTTTTAACTTACAATTAGTTTTTCCAAACATAAAAACTCAGACATGACTTACAGCATGCCAAGTAAACCACATTCTCTGTATGGCAATCTGCATTAAACTCAAATGTATATTTTTTGTTCATAAAAGGATATATAAAGTAATTTAAACCATTCACATTTGAACATGCTTTACAATGCCTGCAGGGAAAGGTCCCTGTTCTTGTATGTGCAGAGGAAACATTGTTAGCCTTTTTATTTTTTAACCCAGGTTCTGTGCCTAAATATAGGTTTCTCATCTAAAATATCCTTCAGGTGACTGTCACTTCTTAGTATCTTCCACTTTTGCTTAATAATATTACATATCCCATACACGTTATTACTATAACATAGCATTACCTTGGGTTTTTTATCATCTTTATCAGATGACTTCAATTTATCTCCCTGCTGTTCTTTATTATCAGAAAACCATGGTCTTGCCCTAGCTTCCCTACTGGATATTATGCTATTCTTAGTTTTTTCTAAGTTTTCTTTTGAGTACCCCTTTTCCTTAAGATGTTCATATAACACATCACTTTCTTTGTGAAACTGACCTGATGATCCCTGGCCATGTCTGTTGCATGCTTGCATGCCAAGTTGATTATGTCAGTGGCACGATGTCACACCCACTCATATGTGTGATTCTGATGACCCACAGCATTAATGTTGTGCACCAGTTCATCCCACAAGGCTGCGCACTCTTGCCTATTTTCCCTCCCTCTGGACAGCAGGGCTTGGTAGCGTTGTCTCAAGGCCTCAATAATGAGCTCATTTTCTGCCTCAGTGAAAGGTGCATGGCATCTAGCATGCACAATATCTCCTGAAATACAAATAAATGAGAACAGATGTCAGGATCACTGTGATGCCCCTGCACTGGTCCAATAATCAAGGAGCCTCATTCCTCACCACTGGAAACAGTGGGAGGACATACACACTGAGAGGATGACAAGTACACACACAGTAAAGTGCAATTTCCCTTAAGAGCACACAGAGACTACAGTCAGTCTTGGAATAGTTTCTACCTCTTTCTCCAGATCCCCAATATGACTCCCCACTGGCACAGCTATAGGATTGAGATCTCAGCTGAGTGGCCAAACCAAGACTTCCAGCATCCTCTCTGTCCATCCAGTGCTTCGTGTCCCTGGCCAAATAGCTCACACACACACACACACACACACACGCACACACACGCACACACACGCAGACACACACACACACACACACACACACACACACACACACACACACACACACTTTGAGGTTTGATTTATACACACACACACACACACACACACACACACACACACACACACACACACACACACACACACACACACACACACACACACACACACATACACACACACGCACACGCACACACCTGGGAGAGGCTATCACAGGTTTACTAGCTATGCCCCCTACTGCCCAAACTATAAGGTATTTTCCACCACCAACAGCCATTACTTATCAGCTACTTTAAGGCCCTTAGCAAAGCATGCCCAATCTTACTGTGTAATGTTACTATTAATCCAAATGGTAGTTTGGCCAAGAGCCAGGCTATTAAGAGTGGCGCTTATAGTGTCACCAAATAGATATGCAAGTACTCTGAGAGCTGAAATATCTCTAAACAGGCATGCCACAATTGAAAGGTTTAACTATCTTTAATAATAAATAATAAAAGAACAAGACAACACTAAATATGTATTCACAGAGACATCAGAGTTCAAAATCACAGGAAATATTTAAAACAACATTGAAGGACAGTCTCAAATAAATATAGAAAACATCTAAACTAATCTTTACTATGTTCCTAACTGAATCTAAGAGAAATTGCCATACCCTAGCTAACTTACCTACAGCAACACAAGTGCAGAGGTATTGAGTGGATGTTATCAGGTCAAAGACAAATATAAAATGCTCTCTCTCTCTCTCTCTCTCTCTCTCAGAGAGTTCTTAAATTAATATCTTAAGTATTGCTGCTGGGATACTTGTGGCATGACATCAATTTTGTCACCTGACTTCAGTTCCCAGGCTCACAAACAACCCCATTGATGCAGCATGTAGCATCTCCCTGTGAAAATACATAGCCTTCAGATGTTTGCAGCTGCTAGAAGACATAAAACAATAAAACACTTACAATACAATGCAAAAGGCACACTAGTTCTAGACATCCTGTCTCCTTGCTGCATTGAAAATAACTTGTATAGCACAATTATAAAACAATTTAATTTCAATTATTTTCTTGAAGTTTTGCAAGTTAACCCTCTATGTTCTAGTTCTCCCTGTTAAAATATATACCTTTACTCAGGTACAATAGTTTATATACATTTCTGTTCTTTCCCAGTAGGGTACACTGTGGACACATCCTTAAGCTCATTTTTTTACACACACACTTCTGTACCAGCAGCTTGATATACAAATAACATAGAGTTCTAATATAGTGGTAACACAAGCAATTTCATAATGCTGATATTCATAAATGACATATAACTATTTACAAAATTCCAGATAGCTGTGCTGGCAGTATTTCCTTTTGCAACAATCATATATGTGGGAGTACAGTATATAGAGCTACAGCAATAAAGGAAGCAAATTAGTATTCCCTGTTTGATTACACATATCTTAATTAACAGAGTGCCAAACATGAAAAGTTGTGGAAGCAACTAGAATAGTGCCAATAGTGACCCACTCCTGTTTATGGCATGACAGATATTGACGTATGATCACACAACAAACACAGGAGTCCACTGTAATGTGCCCCATAGCAGGGAACCCCCCCCCCCCACACACTCATAACATATTTATAAACAAGAGTGCCAACCAAATAGCAGGGTATTACTACAACTGCTAACAAAGGAAGTATCCAGGAGACCTGTGTACCTAGTTAACACAGAGCATTATATGCTTGCTGTGCTCTACATCCTCTGTAGGTGTAACACAGCTGGAGATCACTGGCATGTCATCAGTACATTTCCAAGAAAGGCTTACTGAAGGTATCTCCATTTCCCCTAAGTATATTCAAACATATGCATCATGTTGGAAACAAAATGGTTACATTCCTGATGGAGTACAAAATTCCTCTGTTGAAAGATACAGCTATATAGAGTACTGTGTGAATGAATAAACCATATGAACAAATTGTCATCCACAATGGTTCCCCAACTAGGTGTTTGATTTTTTAAGATGGTTCTCATTTGCAGGTGATTGCTTCTGAACCAATCTGTGGTTCAGGAATGCTAAATGCAGCATACACAGCTGATTTGCAGTATAGCAGCCAATCCCATGCAACTACTCAACAATACATAAGGCCTCATTGTAGACTTCACCCCCCTTCTCACATTTTGGGTTGGACATTACTGGGGTAGGGATTATATCAACACAGAGAGAATGTTTGTAGCAGCTGCTTGTTACATACAGATGTGTGTACTACAGGCTGAAGCTGCTGCTGATGCTGCAGGCAATAGGCACAGTTAGAGAGGCTGCAGAATGTGCAGGGCAACAGCACTTAAGAGTAGTTGTGTGACTTGTGGCAGCCTTGGTGCACAGCCAGAGCCGGACTGAGGGAACTCATCCTACTGGAAAGTAAGGTATGCGTTTAAGGTAAGTATGTTAGCCAACAGTATCATTAATGGAGTAAAGGCAAACATGCTTGTTTTATCCTAGAACAAGGTAGGGGGTACATTAACCATTATGTCAACTAGTCGGATAACTGTTAAGTCATGTGTTATGTCATGGTAGTCATCTGGAATGTGTGTGCTGGCAACTGTTGCTTCTAGCATGACCTCCATATATGTATGTTACTTGCACTGCTGTGGTTGCCTGTAATATCACTAGCAAATCATTGTGAGCTTCAGTCTGATATGACTGGGCTTCCTCTGAATTATATACTTTAAAATACTCTGGGAATTTATACTGATGCATGACCTGACATTCTATGCACTTTCTAGTGTTGTAATAGGAATAATTTAAATGTGGTCCTATCAGTAGGCCTTTGACTGCCATTATTTAGAAGCAGGCAGTCAAACTGTACTGCAATGGATGGATAAATAGGTGATGAGACAGTCATACATATCAGAATTTATACTGGTGATGTACATATACATGTATTTTACATGCTACACACAGCTGTATTTGAACCCAGGAGCATGTGGACCAAAAATTAATGTTTTCACAGCTTGAGCTACTGAGTCATTGTTATAGCAGGTATATTTTTAAATGTTGTAGAAATAATTGTACACTTGCTTGCTGTTACATACCTCACTAATATCTATTATTATGTGTATGGTTTTAAAGTGATGTATTTCTCTACCAGAGATCCAGTTAAACTTCTCTTTTTCCATTACTCATGTAGCAGGTGTATTTTTACATGTTGTAGATATAATTGCACACCTGCTGTTAGATGTTATGTCTTTCGGCTTTTCCCGGTTAGGGGTTGCCACAGCGGAACTCCGGTCCGCTAATGATTGGCAGTAGATTTTTACGTGCCGAGTTGCCAGCTCTGATGCACAACCTTCAACGAAGGTACGCCCATTCATACATGTCTCCACACAGAAGATGCTCTAGCTGAGAATTGAACAGGACAACATCATACTGTGAGGCGACAACGCTACCGCAGCACCACCGCACACCTGCTGTTAGATACCTCACTTAAATCTATTCTTATATGTGTGGCTTTATAGTGATGTATTTCTCTACCAGAGTCCCAGTTACACTCCTATGTTTCCATTAATCTTATAGCTGAGTTGTGAGATGCGCAGCATGGCTTAAACACACTTAATGATGAGAAAATGACAATTACTATGTTTTGCTTAAAACGCCTATTACATTACGAGACTGTGTGGCTGGATGGGTTGATGCACTGTTCTTCAGGTCAATGGTCCTGGGTTTGAAATAGGACATGGGTGTAATTTTTAAACATGATTACTATTTTACCAATATGTATATCAGGTTCCCCTTCAGAAGACTTAATCATCATTAGCTCAAAATAAGCCTGAAACTAAAAGTCTGAAAACTCAAAAGCCTGAAACTCAAAAGCCTGAAAACACACAGAATACAAATAATGCTAATATGCCAGTACAAAGACACTACTATCTACCCACTTACCTTAACCCAAACCCTAACCCTAAAGTCCGTCACTATCACACACTCACCTAACCCGCGCCCTATCCCTAACTCACTTAAGCCACCCCTAACCCTAAAGTCTGTCACTATCACACACACACCTAACCTGCGCCCTAACCTTAACTCACTTAACCTGCCCCTAACCCTAACGTAAAAACAATCGCACACTTACCTGACCCCAACCCGTAACTTTCCACCACAGCGCTAAGAATAGTGAAGCCACATTAAAGTCAGTATGTATATTTTGTGTGTTTTCAGGCTTTTGATCTCAGGCTTATGAATTTCGAGCTTATGATGTTTCAGTCTTCTGAAGGGGAACCGTATATCAATATACCACCATTTAGCATAGCCTAGTGATGCTGCATGATGCACAGCATTGCATAAAAAATTCTTTAAAGAAATGAAAATCGGGTAGATATGACAGTGGTGAAATGGGGTGTAAGCAGGGGGAAAAACATAGTGAAAGGCAGGTAGGTATGTGTAGGAAAGGTGTAGGAAAGAACCATAGTTATCCATTTCTTCTATGGCAAGAACTGTGCACTTTAACAGTTTTTTTAGCTGAATTTGGACTGTCACCCTCACAGAGAGGAGTGATGACAACATAAGTGTGTTGGCAAGCCAATTGAACCAAATTGTGTCCACTTGACATATGTGCTAAATGGCGAGCTATGTATGGGACAATATTTTTTTTGGGGGGGAGGCAGGTGCCCATCTTTTTTTAAGGTGAGAGTGGAATGTTGGGGAAGGGACATAGGTATGTGTGGGGGAGGTAAGTTGGGAAGGTAAGAAGCTTTTCCAGACAGACAAGACAGACAAGACAGCAGACAGGGTTGGTGTGACACAAGAGTGGGGTGAACACCTTGGTTGGGGAGAGTGTTGTGGAATCCCAGTCCTATGGACATCAGACATGGTAGCAGTGTGACTCAAGTCCTCACCCATGGGACTGTCAGCACTGAACCTTCACTGCTCCTGTGCAGGCAGTGGTTGATGCTGGCACCTAGGCCTGACTGCCCCACCAGAATGAACAGCATGCTCTCCATCTAGCGTACGTGTGCACCAGTAGTTTGGTGCAGCAGTCCACACACCATGCCTGGCAGTGCATTGTGGGTGACAAAAGCAGCACCTCCACTCCCAGAGGGAGGAACACCCCCAGGCTGTGGGGCAGAACTACCCGATAGATCAGGTAGTGCATGTGTAGCAGAGGGGGCACCACCAGGCTGTGGCCCAGATGTGCTGGGCGCTAGTGCCTCGGCTGGGGCAGCCAATGTAGGTGGATCATCGGGAGCTCAACTACCTTGTCAAACTGTGGTAAATTAGATATAAACATAAGGAAAAATAAACATAACCAAAAAATATAATTAATAGCATAGGAGAAAAGAAAATGAGTAATGGAAATAAATTGAAAATAATATAATGAGGAACATAACAATAAATAATGTAAATGAAATTGTTTTTAACAGGAAAGCAATATTAAATTATACATAATGCCAACATAAGAGGTAATTATAAATAATATGATATTATCAAATTATAATAATAAATATAATTAATAAATAAAAGAAGAGAAGGGGTGGGGTGAGAGAGAAAACAGCATTAGTAACTTCACAGATTATATAACTACACAGACTACTACTACATAGTTCTAGATATGTTATTTCACTTGTGAGAACACTGACTGTTTATATTGTATATATAATGTTGCATGTAGATAGCTCTCAACCTGTTAGCATGGGACATTATGGGCCAAGTCATCCAAAATGGTGGTACAAAGGCAGATCAACAGGGAACATTTTACACACTGTGCTCATACATTAGTAGCAAGGTGGTCTGATAACAGATTTGCCATTAAATCGCATTCCAAGTAATGCCTTATATCTGCAAATCAAAGATCAGACATATGGGGCAGTAGTTATTATATTCTGCAAAAATTGTGACAGTTGAGAGGTATGTTTGTGTACACTAATTACACTAGACAGCTGGACATGTATCAGTTGGCTGCCGTGGGATTAGAGCCCACAAGCAGTGAATAAAGGAAGACTGACTGTTTTATTTTAAAAAATAAATTATCAGACTATCTCCTTTAAAACTTTTAATTATTTCCTGTTGTGTCAAATCGTGCATTTACACACATACATAGCTGTGCCTGGTGTCTGATTAGAATCCACAAGCAGTGACTATAGGAATACTGAGCACTTTATTTGAAAAAAATAATTATCAAAGCACCATCTCTTTTTACACTTTATTGGTTAATGTTGCTTCAATTCTGGCATTTACACATGCAGCTAGCTGTGTAGGACTTCTGTTAACTTACCCATATACCCTGTTCATTTACTGAGTGCAATCTGCAGCATATTTCAGACAAAATGAGCAGAACACAAGCTTGACCCTTAACCTGGATATTGCACTCCATTTATTTCTGACATATGTTGGCACATTATTTAGTACTTCACATTTATCAGTTGACTGGTGTTGGATTAAAACCCATGAGCAGTGACTACAGGACTACTGTACATTTTATTTGAAAGCCTTAAATTATCAGAGCAACATCTCATTTTACATTTTATTGATGTATGTTGTTTCAAATCTTGATTTACACACATGCATACAGTAGCTGTTTAGGAGTTGCATTACCATAAACATTTACACTGTTCATTTAACTGCAACCTACAGACAAAATGAACAGAAAACAAGCTTGTCCCTTAATCTGGGTACTGCACTGCAGTTATGTATGACATATGCTGGCACATTATTTAATACTTCACATTTAGCATTTGTCTGGTGTCGGATTAGAACCCACAAGCAGTGACTACAGGAATACTGAACACTTTAGATGAAAAAATGAATTATCATAGCAGCATCTCCTTTTAAACTTTATTGATTAATGTTGTATCATATCTGGCATTTACACACATGGATAGCTGTCTAAGACTATTATTAACTTAGCCACATACCCTGTTCTTTTATTGAGTGCAACGTACAACACATTTCAGACAATGAGCAGACCAGAACAGTGACTCTTAACCTGGGTAGACCACAACATTAACTGATGGTTGGAAGCTATGCTAAACAGTACTGCATGCTTACATGCTTTAACTTGCTTTACCATTTCAGATATGCACTGACACATTAATAAAGATATAAGATGTCCCAGGTATGTCATGCTTGACTGTTAAGACTACAAAATCTGTATTTACTTTATTGTATTATTAAGTTATGCATTAAGTTATTGCTTTGATGATTTTTTTATTTATCATATGCTTGCCTCATCCTGGCCAAATGCCCTGCATGGGATTGGACATTGCAAGCTCTCACTTCTACAGCTGTGGTAAGAGAAGCAAACTATTATGCATAGCAGCTTTGCACAGATTCAGCTTGTATATTTATAAATTACTGGAAAACATACTTACATAACTATGGGGTGTGCCCATCCCTAGCCTATTCAACCCAGGTGTCCAAGGATCCCCTCTTCCTATGT
This sequence comes from Protopterus annectens, assembly GCF_019279795.1. NCBI lineage: Eukaryota > Metazoa > Chordata > Ceratodontiformes > Protopteridae > Protopterus > Protopterus annectens. The sequence goes on from NC_056728.1 coordinate 1,111,194,143, forward strand.
TTCAGGTCATCATAGTGTTAATGGCACTGCTCACCAGTGTGGGGGGGATACCAGTAGCACTGGTTAGGTCCCTGATCAAAAGATCTCAGGCCTCAGACTTATAGTCTGAGCCCTTGTAGTCACCCTTCAGCAGCCAGGGTCCATATCGGTCTACCATGAGTCCAGTGAAAAGTCTGTACTCCTGCACTCCCCACATTTGTGCCCCAAAGCTCACTCTGTCACCAACTGCAACAACCATACCCACTGTCAAGGTCAGGCTCCAAGGACTAATGTGAAATTCCGGCCTATTGCCCTTTAAATAGGCTGCATTCCTGCCATTGCACATCACACTGTAACTTCCAAAAAAATGCTGCTTCATTTAGCATCGCACAAACTCACACAACCCATGTTTAAGCGAAACTTAGCAACGCACAAACTGCAAAAGATTGTTAACCATGTTTAAGTGCTGCATAGTATGGCACAGGTTTTCTGTTTCTAAATGTAACAATTATTTCATTTAAAGTCAACTGATGTTTCAGTCACCTGACGCAGTTTCACAGCACTATATGTAAAATGCATTACTAGCCTGGACTTGAACCTGGGACCTATTACACTGTAGATCATGAATACACCTATCTAGCCACTGGGACAGTTAAGAGAACTTGAATATCTTCAGATACACTAGGAAGGTGCATGTAAGCATAGCGCACCTTCACTGCACAGGTTTGCATGTTGCTAAGCAGGGCAGACTTACAACAATTGAATACATCCGGTTTCTATTTTCAGCTGTCTAGTAAATGTCTACTGCTTAAGTATGCCTTGCTATGACTAGCTAAGCAAAACATGGCATGTGTCACATCATGCAAACAAGCACATGTAAATAAAAAAATTAATATTGAATGCATCCGGTTTCTATTTTTAGATGTCTAGTGGATGTCTAATGCTTAAATACGCCACACTATGCCTAGCTAAGCAACATGCTGCATCACATAAACAAGCACAAAAAAAGATTAAAAAAATATATTTATTAACATTGAATGCATCCAGTTTCTATCTATAGATGTTTAGCGGATGTCTGATGTATATGTGTGCAAAGCTAAGCATAGCTAAGCAATGCACTGCACCATGCAAACAAGCACATAAACATAAAAAAAATGAAAATGCAATTTAATGAAATAAAATGTCTTGTACACATTTGGCCAAGGTGGACAGGCTGAAAGATGTGTGGTTGCACCATCAGTCTTACACAGATTCAATATTTGTTCATAGGTTCATAGATTAGTACTAAGCTAACTGCCCTTGCGAGCCATTTTAAGTTTAGCCAATTATCCCTTGTGAGACTCAAACCCTGTACCTTGTGTTTGTAAGGCAAACACCTTAACCATTAGGCCACCCTTGTGTTGCTGTGACCTCCCTTAGGTGCACACCATACTTAATATGTATGGCGCACTGCCGACGGGGAACAGTGGCCGTATACATGGATACATTCCTTGTAGGCCTACATGATGAATGCATCAATAACATCAGTCTCATTTTTGGATGTGTTTGTAGAAAGACTCCCTGGTGGTCTATTGAACATGGGAGTTTTTCGAAAGTCCTGTTATAGGAATTCTCTATTACATAGAGCCAGTATGCACCCTAAGTTTGTCTTCAGAAACATAGTGAGAGGACAGGCAGTGCGGGTTTCCCACCTTAATCCCACAGAAACAGGTTTCCGAAGTTAATTGTCTGATCTTCACCACCAACTAACTGACAGGGCTTATAGTCAAGAGGAAATTGGAGAAGATTTTGCAGGAGTGGAAACACTTAGGAGAGATTGAGCATCCCCCTATTTCATGAGCAGGGTTGACGTAGAGAGTGATGGAAATAATACATCAGCCAGTATGTTGGAGTACAATAATGAAACTAGGGTATCTATATTCTACACACAGGATGTTAATGAGATTAGGAATATCTACTTTAAGTATTGGGATATATTGACCATTGACCCACTAATTCGTAATATAGTGGGTGACACACCTAGATTCATATATAAGAATCGTATGAACCTCCAGAGGATCCTATGTTATCCTGATAGACATAAGAAGTATTTACAATATCCTACACCAACTTCCACCAGATGCTGTAGGAAATGTAATTTTTGCCACATGATAGTACTGACACTTTTATACATCCTATTAGTCAACAGTGTTTTAACTTCTATGCTATGGCTACATGTGACACAGAACATATTGTTTATTTAGCCTCCTGTACGTCTTGCCCAGCATTTTATGTGGGCAAGACAGACAGAAGGTTTAAGGATAGAATTAGAGAGCATCAGTACAATATTCGCATCAAATCAAATAAAAATGCCCTCTCGAAGCACATTTTAGAAACATCTGTGCAACATTGGTTTAAGTTTTTGGTCATACGGGTTAATATACCTACGATTAGAGGAGGTGATGTTATGAATTATACAGAACAGAATGAGACCAGATGGATTATTAGGTTGAGAGCGGATAGGGAGCCTGGGTTAAATGACAGAGTTCCCTTGAGACCCAAGTTGAAAGGCAGAAGATTGAAGATTTAATACATGGATTAGCCTATATATATATATATATATATATATATATATATATATATATATATAATTTTTATATATATATATATATTTATGTGTGTATTAAATATCTTGTTTTTATTGAAATGTTTTGTGTAACATGAAGGATTCAGTAGTGATTTTATTATCCCGTGCAGTATGCTTTAAATGAGCTGCTTTTTATTTTGCTGTTTTTATATGTGAGATTGCAATGGTTAATCGCCATATGCCATTTAAATTGCTTGTTATGTAATTATCTTACAGGATATGATGTCAGTGCTGAAGAGTATATATAGGGCATTTTGAAAATATATGGTGTTTTTGGCTTGAAGAAGCCCAGCAGGGTGAAAGCGCTTGCCATATCTAATTACCTATTCAATAAAATAGAAATTTTATTTATTCCATGAAGTAAAGACTGTTTTATCCTTTGGAGAAGTGAAGACTGCCTGCTTTGTACTTTACTCTTATTATGGAGACTTGTTGATGTGGACTTTCATTATCTGCCGACTCATACTCCTGTGTTTTGCTCTCAATTAATTAATCTATATTCATTTGCTTTTATTTTTCTCTCATTTAAGTTGTACATTTTCAAGAATCTGTATCACAGCACAACAAAATGATATTTCCTGGACTGTTTTATCTAATTGTTGCATGGGACCACTGTTTTGGTCATCATAATCCTCCTTTGATAAAATGTATTAAACTTAGCCCATCTGACATTAAAGAAATAATCTCTATGGATGATTTAATGCCTCATTTAGATCAATTCTCGGTACCTTTAAATCATTTGAACAAGGTTATTGATACATTTGGAAATGTTCCCAACTATAAACATAATTTAGTTAAATCTACTCTTAAGCCTTTGTGTTCCAAGTTTCTGAATAGTTAATCTTCCTTATCTTATCTCCTAATTTTGCAATAGGTCATATTTCTGTCAAACATTTTGATCTTCAAGATCCTAATACAATAAAAGCTTTTATTTCAAACATTCTCATACATCCGACTGACAGATTCAGAACTGACTTTGACCGATGGTCCAAGTTAAAAGTTAATATGCTAATTAAAGTCTTGGTAGCAAAAATGAATATTCTCAACCAAATTTTGTCCCTTACCAATAATGTTTTAGTTAGTCTAAAATCTAAAATCTTTAATTTGATCTTGACATTCAACAAGCTGTAAAAAAAATACCTCTCCAAAACTTAGAACAGCGCTATAGACTTAAACATTTCTTTAAAGCCTCAACCAGGAAATGAAGAGTGTCCACCCTGCTTCTTCCCACTCTGTTATATGTATCCCCCACCTCCTTCACCAACTTACACTTGGGCCAACTCTCACAACTTGAACAAAAGTACAATATTTCAACAGGCTCTCCAGCATGTATAATGGGTTAGGTCAATACCAAATGTATATTTTTGGGGAATGTTAGTGTATAAAAAAGTCTGGTCCAGAATATCCTGTAATTTAATTAATAATGATGTTATCAGGTAGCACGCTGGCAGAGTGAGTAGCATTGTCACCTCACAGCAAGAGTTTCACTAGTTTGGTTTTCAGCTGGGATGCCTTCTTTACAGAGTCAGTATGTCCCTGCATCTTAATGGGTTTTCTCTGAGTGCTTCAGATTCCTCCACATAGGTGGATTGGTGCCTTTAAATTGTCCACAGGTGTGCATGTAGTGTGTGTGTGTGTGTGTGTGTGTGTGTGTGTGTGTGTGTGTGTGTGTGTGTGTGTGTGTGATATGGAACAAGGGCTTGTCTATCTATTTCTATTCCCAACTTGCCTAGTGAACTCTGTAGTTAGTGACAGCTGTTCCTAGGGTCACTCTAGCAGTCAGATGCATCTTGACAGCAATTGATGATACAGTTATCAGCTCTAAGATGACTTTGGATTATGTCTTACTTCACATTCTGCCACAAAACATGAACAAAGTAATTTTGAGATTCCGAAATGTGTACAGCAATCTGAAAACTCTGTCTTCTGCAGGTTTTTGCATTGTGGTATGCCTGTGCAATAAAGAGACTGTTGGACCACTACAGCTGTAGGAAGGACTTTGCCTATAGAGTGGACAGTGGTCTTGTTGGTGAAGCTACATTTACATGTACCAGACTGAGGGCATGATAATGCTAATTATCCATATCTTTTCTCCAGAAATATCACCAGTATCTGAACAGCAAGGTGGAACAATTCGGACAATGGCTTTACTGAGTTACTTGGGGCGTGGAGTGGAAAAAGTGTATACCATCTTTTGTCAATATACACTCATTCACTTCAGTTTAAGGATAGGCGTTGGTGAGGTTAAGTTCTGGAAAGCTACTCATGTGTGTGTGTGTGTGTGTGTGTGTGTGTGTGTGTGTGTGTGTGTGTGTGTGTGTGTGTGTGTGTGTGTGTGTGTGTGCGTGTGTGTGTGTGTGTGTGTGTGTGTGTGTGTGCGTGTGTGTGTGTGTGTGTGTGTGTGTGTGTGTGTGTGTGTGTGTGTGTGTGTGTGTGTGTGTATGACAGTGTACATGGGTGCCAGTGTTTGTACATGTGTGTGTGTCTGTAAGTGCATGTGTCTGTTTGGGAGAGTGTACATGGGTGTCAACATGTACGGGTATATGTGTGCATGTGTGTCTGTGTATGTGTGTGCATGCACACGTGTATTGGAAGGTGTCTGTGCAAATGCATGACTTGGGATTGAAGAAGGAAAACTAGTGCAGTTAGGTTTGGCAATATTCCAGTGTTTGATTCAGGGACATGATAATAAGCTACTAATCAGCTGTTGACCATTTGCAATTGTATCATGTCTCTGAAAAGCAGATTGTCACTGTTGCACTAATGAGCAGTATGGGTTGTCCAATTTGCTCTGGTAGCTGTAATCTCTCTGAACCCCAGAATAAATGTTATAATAATTCAGGCTACTCCTTTTTTAGTAAAGCACCACATAGCCAAGAAATGGGATAATGGGATTAGTATTGCATTGCAGAACTGAAAGCAATAGAGATGATACTTATCTCACTGAAGTTAGCTGGCAGATTTTCAAAATCTACCAAAACTTCACCAGATATTTATAAATATTTACCAGAGAGTTACAATGTTCATATCTTTCATGTAGTTATGTGGCTTTGTCACTCATAAGATAACTCTTGTAGCAGATAAAATCACTATACATGCCCTTAATCTAGGCCATACTGGTAACGTGCAAAGTTGAAAAAATGAACAGAATAACACACACACACACACACACACACACACACACACACACACATATATATATATATATATATATATATATATATATATATATATATAAACAATGTGAATATCATAATTTTGAAAACCCATTTCACCTACAGTTGCATGGTTTGCTGTTTTTTAGCAGTTGTTGTGGCTTGCTCTACTGGATTATGTGGGTGATGCATATCCAGACCTGTAACCTTTGTGACTTTGGGAAACAGAAACACAGTTCCTACCTTTTAGGCCATGAGAATAGCTCTGGTATCTCTTTTAGTAAACTTTCACACTGGTCACTGACCCTACAGACAAGTCTCAGCAAATCTCTTCATGGCCCTTCACTGTGTCATAAACTGCCATCGAGGTCATTGAGCTTTTCACGTTTCTTAGTGTTCTACAGACTGTGGTACCAGGTTGATATGAACTTGTAATCCTTCCCGCTCTTTCCAAAAGGCAAAAAATGACGCCATTTCTTCAGTCTCCCAACATGAACAGCTGACCTTAACTTGATGTGTGTCTTATACTTCTCCACGTGTCTCATCTACAAGGAGAACTCTTTGTATGATCTACAGTTGGCAGAAGCACTTTAGTTTCTTTGTTTTAATCTTTCTTCAGATACTAATTTAGGAATTTCGCATTCTTACTAGTTTCTTTCTCAGCTTCTGTAGTTATTTCTCTCACCACGTCCTGGATACTTATGTGGCATTTGACATCGACATCTTGTAATTATTCTTACAGATTTGGCTTTAAGCATCATTGTTTAGTGACTGGTATTTTTAATAATGACTACATGTAAAAATCTGAACCATTATTCCAAAAGATTTTTGAAATCATATGAGGCTTTTTGCAACTACCATGAGTATAATTTATAATCCCTGCAGTTCCCTTTCATTGTTACTCATATTATATACCATGTTCAATTTAAATGTCACTAGATGTTCAGTCACTACCTGGCATTATTATTGGAAGATTAATTGTTGCCTAGATATTACATGTTTTAATACTGCTTCTTACTTTAACGTGTTACTGTTGCATATATATAATGCTAAAGTGATGCAGTTTTCTACAAGCTGCCAAACTGAGTTCAGTTCATCAAGCAGATACAGATGTATACCAACCTACACAGAACGCAAGCTTCCCTCCACACCTTCTAAAGTAACACAATGTGTTCTAAAGTTGCACAACCCCAGGGTGGACAGTCTAAACCTGAATGTGTTCAATGAAACATGCTTCAAGAATTGTCTTTTAATTGTAGTTTGCCGGAAAGCAACCCAGCTAAATTGCTGCATGCCACTCTGTACTTACTTTGTCCTTGACACTGATTGCTAAATCCCCTGCAGTCAGAAATGTTAGCAGCAGGATAACTCTGTAACATTTCTTTTTAATTGCTTTCAAACTGCATTCTTTATTTGATGGCTTGATGGCCCTTCTAAATTACAAATACAAAAGCTTTTACACTCTGTGTTTAGGTTGAGAACTCAATATTTTCTAACATTTGTTTACCCTTTAAACAACTATCCTTTTACATTTGGGTTTTTTGGGGGGGGGGTTTGGGGTGGGATTTTTTTTTTTTTTTTCTTGGGTGCTGTACCATGGCAAAGTAACTCAGATGGAAGAAACAATAGGATGGCAGAGCATGTAGGGAGGCAAGAGGAGTAAGAACTCCCGGAAATATGACTGGAGAAGAGGCACTCAAAGAGGAATGGAAAGGTAGAGGAGCTAGGAAGAAATATGTTAGATGCTGAATGGAAGAGCAATTGTTATTTACAAGTCAGAGGCAAATAATAAAGCAAACAGAAGTAAGGAAGAATCAAAGGAAGAGTAGGTAGTAATGTGCAATGCTGTAAGAGTAAGTGCGTGCAATGCTGGAAGCATGGGTGGTAATGTGCAATGTTGTAAGAGCAAGTGCGTGCAATGCTGGAAGTGTGGGTGGTAATGTGCAATGCTGTAAGAGTGTGTGTGTGTGTGTGTGTGTGTGTGTGTGTGTGTGTGTGTGTGTGTGTGTGTGTGTGTGTGTGTGTGCAGTTCTGGAAGAGTTGGTGGTGATGTGCAATGCTGGAAGTGTGGGTGATAATGTGCAATGTCAGAAGCGTGGGTGGTAATGTGCAATGCCAGAAGTGTGGGTGGTAATGTGCAATACCAGAATCATGTGTGCTAATGTTTAATGCCAGAAGTGTGGATGGTAGTGCGCAATGTCGGATGTATGGGTGGTAATGTGCAATGCCACTCTCGTGGATGATAATGTGCACTGCCAGAAGCATGGCTGGTAAAGTGCAATGCCAGAAGTGTGGTGGTAATGTGCCATGCTGGAAGAATGAGCAGCGGAACTAAGGTGGAATGGGGTACTGTTAGGTTTTCAGGTATCTTAGAAAGGAAGGTAATAAGTGGGAAAAGACAGAATGACAGAAGTGATGAAGGTAAGAGGATTTTTTTTAATTTTGTTTTGCCCTTGCCAATAAGCTTCCATGGTCTACTTCAGTTACCCTTTCAACCATGACCCAAATACAGTTGCACTGTTTGTTTCTGGAGTAACAATTAAATGACTGACTTCATAGATAATTTTTAAATGATTGTAGAAGAGTTAGTTTATATTTCATAAATTACTGCACAGATATGTCTGAAATGATTGTAACAGACTGAGTTTACATCTCTTAGCAATCATCATCATCATCTTCTTTCAGCTGTTCCCATTAGGGGTCGCCACAGTGGATCACCTGTTTCCATTTCTTCCTGTCCTCTGCATCTTGCTCTGTCACACCAACCACCTGCATGTCCTCTCTCACCACATCCATAAACCTTAACTTAGGCCTTCCTCTTTTCCTGTTACCTGGTAGCTTCATCCTTAGCATCTTTTTCTCAATATACTTAGCATCCCTCCTCAGAACATGTCCAAACCAATGTAATCTTGCCTCCCTGCCTTTGTCTCCAAACCTTCCAACCTGGGATGACCCTCTAATATACTTATTCCTAATCCTGTACCCTCGTGACACCCAGTGCAAATCGTAACATCTTTAACTCTGCCACATCCAGCTCTGACTCATGCCTTTTTGTCAATGCCACTGTCTCCAACCCATATAACATAACTGGTCTCACTACCCTCTTGTAGACCTTTCCTTTCACTCTTACAGGTACTCGTCTGCCACAAATCACTCTTGACACTCTTCTCCACCCACTCCTTCCTGCCTGTACTCTCTTCTTCACCTCTCCTCCACACTCACCATTACTCTGAACTGTTGATCCCAAATATTTAAAGTCATCCACCTTCACCACCTCTACTCCCTGCATCCTCACCATTCCTCTATCCTCCCATTCATTCACACACATATATTCTGTCTTAGTCCTGCTGACCTTCATTCCTCTTCTCTCTAGAGCATATCTCCATCTCTCCAGGGTCTCCTCTACCTGTTCCCTGCTCTCACTACAGATCACAATGTCATCTGCAAACATCATAGTCCATGGGGACTCCTGTCTGATCTCGTCTGTCAACCTGCCCATCACCATTACAAATAAGAAAGGGCTCAAAGCTGAACCTTGATGTAATCCCACCTCCACCTTAAACACATCTGTCACTCCCACCGCAGACCTCACCACTGTCACACTACCCTTGTACATATCCTGTACCACTCTTACATACTTCTCTGACACTCCTGACTTCCTCATACAACACCAAAACTCCTCTCTAGGCACCCTATCATATGCTTTCTCCAAGTCTACAAAAACACAATGCAACTCCTTCTGACTTTCTCTGTACTTCTCCATCAACACTCTCAGAGCAAACATGGCATCCGTAGTGTTCATCCCTTAGCAGTAATAGTGGTAAAAGAGATGCATGGGAACAGTATTTTCATACAGCCTTGTAGAGACTGAATGTTTCATGTAATGTGCATTGCTAACACAGATTTACATACCTGTTCATGACATGTTTCCATGGACATTGCAAACAGTTCATAAGAGTAGTACAGTTTCACGTAGCTATTCATAACATGTTTCTATTTACACAATTATTAATAATTTTATTGTAATGCATACAACACAGTAGTAGAGTTACAATGCAGGGACATATTGATATTCTAGTGGACACTGGCAATGGTTGGGTAGTTTTTGAATTAACAGCTGGGGAAGAAGCTGAGAAGAAAAGCATTTGATGACTGCAAACATGTTGAGAAAAGGGAATTCTTGACTCTTGTAAGCAGAAGGTGATAAGTGGGTGGCTCGTGGGTGCTTATCTTAAACATTTCCTAGGTAACCATTATATATGAGTTATTTATTAGTTAACTATAACTTTATACTTGTATTTACATACTTTAAAGATTGATCAATTGTCTGAGCAGTTCTAGACCTGTCAAATGCATAGATGAGTTGCTAATTTACATTGGAGACTAATGCCGGAGAACGAGGAGTGAAAGAAGTGAGCTAGCCTTTTTTCTGGAGATAAGTATATTCATAGGTTTTCCATAGATGCTTCAGAAGCCTTTTAGTAAAATGTGAATAGATTAGAATAATGTGTATAAGAGACACGGGCAACTAGAAAGGACAACAGGAGGGAAGCCAGGTGAGAAGGGGAAAGTAAGCACTCTAGTGATATCTGAGTTTCAAGTAAAAGCAATATCAGGAGGTGAGATAAGCTAGAAAGAAGTAGATAAAAGGCAGTGATAAATAGCTGAAGACTTGAAATTAGATGGAACAAGAAAGGAAGTGAGACAGATTTTTTGTGGAAGTTAGCAGACATACCAGTGATAGTACCTGATGGCAATACATGTACATACAATAGACTTGGTAGGCAGAAATACAGAAAAGGCAGAAAGAAGGGCATGGATGTTGATGAGACATGATGAGAGCTGAGTTCCCCATTGACCTTTCAGTGGTGAAGTAGAGAACTTATATGGCAGTTAAAATTAGACGCAGCTAGGTCCCCAGGTTTAAATGACAGTATTAGTATTTCAAGTGTACTCAAACTACGTAAACAAAACTGTAGTGTTATATATGGTTATATATATATTACATATATTTTTTTAGAATTTTATAGATAGAACATTAATATAATATGGTTGAAAGAATGTTTTTTAACAGTGAACGATGTGTCTGGAAGTATTTTGGTATTAATGTATTGTTTTTTTGTAAGTATATGGCTTGTTAAATATTTTGCAATGCAAAAATGTGGGTGAGGTTTTTAACATTTGTTTTTTAAAGGAATTCAATTGAAGTAATTCTGACTGATTAATTAACTTAAATTGAAGCAATTAAAAAAACACCATGTGACCAATGGTTATTGTATTTAAGGGCTTTACTTTTTTATGTTTGTATCTTGATAAAGCCTGGTAGGAACCAGGCGAAAGCGCTTGAGATATTCAATGTTTTTTGGGTTTTAAAGGTTATTAAAAGACTTTAAACTACAGTTTGCTGCAGCCTGTTGTTTCTCTGCTGTGGACTTTGCTGTTGGTTTTTGTATTCATTTCTGAGAGACTTTCAGTGGTGATATTAATATCAACTGCTAAAACAACAAGGAAGATATGATTTGAGACTACACTGCCTGCCTCTGAAAGTAATATGGATGAGGGGTAACTACAGGGAAGCACTAGAAAGAGAGTATATCTACTGAAAGATTGTGCCTTTCTTTGAGTGGAACAGCCTTGCTAAAATTGTGAGAGGAAAAAGTATGTTGATAATAATGTGAATATGCTGAGGTAGAAGAGAGAATAGGGTACAGACTGCCAGGATAAAAAAAAAATGACAGTGGCGAGGCTTGGGTAAGTAAACACAGCTAGCAGCAGGAAAAAGGTACAGCACAGAAGGCCCAATTGGAAGTTAGAGATTTAAAAAGGAAAATATCGTAAGAAACAGCAACAATCTCTATGTGAATTTTCATGATCACAAAAAAGATCAACACTTGTGATACTGTTAAAAGGAAAAAGGCACACAAAGCACAGACAACATACTTTTACAGGAAGAAAGTCAGTTGCATCCACCATTAGTTTTAACTTTGTTTTTTTTTGTGAGCTCCTATCGCATGCCCCTACATAATCTGTGATTGCGATCCCCACTTGCTGCATCCCCGAGCTTTCTGCATTTAAACATAACAAAAAGTAGTATATGAATAGGTTATTTTGCCACATTATTTCCAATTTGCACAATTTATGGACCCCTGTTTCTTTTTATGGGATTACATAGAAAGCATGCCATCCTGTTGTTAGTATCATAAGTAGTAGGGCGTGGAATAAGCCATTTCCCTACCATTTTATTTTGCTCTCACTAAAGTTTGCTCAGGCACGGCATCTTCATCATCTGATTAGTTGAACATCAGTTGCATAGTTGTTGAGCCATGACTGCGTTTGCCGAGCTTTTCTGTTACCTCATTACAATCGGCTGTCCGACTCTGTAACTATTATTGCTGCCTCTATATTTATTTAAAAATTCTGCAATACGTGATGCTTACATTTAATTCTGCTGCCTTTATATTTCACAGTTGTATCTGTATAAGCGAGCGATATGTTATATTGTGTTAACCTGGAAAACTGCTGCTGTATTAACTGTGTAACCTGGTATATCGCAGTGTATTAACTGCTTAAACCTAGTCCCCTCAGCTGTTTCTCTGCCTGTTCACCCTTATCTCCTGCTGTTACCAAGCTCCCTAGCTGACTTCTTTTTTCCCTACCTATACTTTGTCATGCTCCTGCCTATCCTAGCCTCCAGCCTCTTCCTCTAGCTCTCCTGATATTCCTAGCTTGTTCTTTTGTATTACTTTTGCCTCCCCTCTCTCTGATTAAAATTCTAAACTCCCTTACAGCTTGATATGTCCTGCCCTCCCATCTCCCAAGGCATTTCTCCTTCTAATCATCTTGAACTCTCAACCTCTGAAAAACTAAATAAACTCAAAAAGGGTTCCTATAAAGAAGGATAAGAAACCTGCTGCTGCCTACAGCTACACCAGCGTATGTGTTTTAACTACTGTTTGCCTTTTTCTTTGATTAAGTAGTCTGCCTAGTGTTGTGCCCCTTCGTGCGTTGCTACCAGCTTGCACTCATTCCCTATATTCTCCCACTTCTCTCTTCAGCTGCAATTACTTAGGTCTGCCACTAGGTGGTAGTGCAAACCCTTCCTTTCCAAACCATACTCTCATTTACTCTAGGTTTGAGTTAGGGTTTCCCCACTCCACTTAGTGTTTATCTCCACTTTTTTAGCTCACTCATTGCATTGGCTGCAGTCCACATTTACCCCAAATACGATTGTATCCCAGCTTTCCCTTACCTGTGCTGGCTTGTTTACTTACTGTTTAAAATCCAATTCCACTGATTGTTCCTGGTAGGCTACCTCCTCTCTTAGCTCTTCCCGCTCCGTTCGCTCTACTGGCTCACTCCACTCCCTTAGCCTGCCCCCATTTCTCACCTGCCCCAGCATGTCTACACTTATAGTCTTCAGACCACACCTTCTCCATCATTATCCAATACAGTCCCACCTCATTAACACACCCACCCCTAGCTCCCATCAGTCTCCTCCCTCATTGATATACCTAACCTGATCCTCAACCACCACATACACCCACACATCATCTCTATTTCCATCATGCTATCAAAACCTACATCCTTCTTAACCCACTTGCTACTTCTTCTAACCCTATCCTACATCTTACACAGCCCCTTATCTCTCTCCACTCCCCATCCTATCACATTAGAAGCACAGTTCCCATACTACACTCACAGTCACCCATTCCAATATCCCCCAATCTATACCCCACCAATAACTATCTACTATTTCCCTACAAACTCATTTCTCATCCCTAACCAACCAAACCCTTAGGAAACCTAATAACACTCAACTCCAATAATAAGCAATTCAAGTACCTCTCCAGCATTTTTCAACTCCTAATCACTATCCTTCTATCCGGTGATATACATCCAAACCCTGGCCCCCATACCCACTATTTTACTTGCAAATCCATCCTTTTCTCCTCTTTAAATGTCCAAAGCATAGCGAACAAAATACCCAACCTTCATGCTTGGCTTCTCCATAACAAATCAGATATCTTGTCTATTTCTGAAACTTGGTTAAAACCTCATATAAAGGACTCAGAAATAGTACCGCCCAACTATTCCATTATCAGAAAAGACAAAACCCACAAAAGGGGTGGAGGAGTAGCTCTGCTTTCTTCATCCTCCCTATCTGTTACCCCTACACTAAACCTATCCCCCAGTTCACCAACGCTGAACTAATTCTGGCCCTACTTCAAGTAAATAGACACAAGCACATATGCATAGCCTTACTATACATTCCCCCAGGAGACAATATCTCAGTACTCGAAGATATCCTATCTTGGCTTTCCACTAATATTAGTAATGAAACTATAATACTGGGTGACATGAATATTAACTGGTCCTCTATCCAGTCCCTTTCTAACTCCCTAAATATCAATCTGTATAATTTCTCACAACTTATCATATAACTAGACCCTCCAAAGATTACTCCAATGGTAGTATCCTAGACAGAATCTTAGTCTCTCACCCCCATTATTTCTCTGACAGTGGCACACTCCCTGACTCGCTCTGTGATCACCTTCCCACTTGTGCTCGGCACCTTACTTCTCCCCCACAGTTATCTCATAACTATATCTCTACTCATAACCTAAAAAATTCAATACAACTACCTTTTCTAACTCTCTAAAATCAATAAACTGAAGCCCTCTAAGAACTCTACCCCTAGAAAATGCTGTCACCTACTTCAACTCAACTTTCCTAAACCTTTTAGACAGCTATGCCCCCCCCCTAAAATCCAAAAGAATAAAAAGCAAAACAGTCCCTTGGCTAACCAAAAATACACTGGCTGCCATGCAGCTTAGAGATAAAGCCTGGTTACACCACCAGAAAAATAAAACTCTCTCCACTCTCTTTGAATATAAATCACTTCACAATAAAGTTAGAAAGCTTGTTACAAGAGACAGTACAACTTATTTCATCTCACTACAAAATAATCATAAAACGAATCCACAGAAATTCTGGAATGGTATCTCCAGTGTCCTTAACCCTGGCAAAAAGGAAACCCCGTGTCCAGATCCCGATGCTCTAGACATAGATCTAGCCACACAATTTAACTCTTTTTCATCAACTCAATTTCCAAACTAACCTCATCCTTCTCTACCAAAGCTACACCCCCTACCTCCTCCTCTCCATTCCCTGGCCTCACTCTCACCATTACTCCCTAATACCACCACCTCCCAAACCCCTCCATTCTTCATAAAACCCATACCCATATCTTCCATAAAAAAACTTCTTCAAAAACTAAAACCATGCTCTAATGCCCCTGATAACATACCCTCACACTTTCTAACTATAGCTGCTGAAGCTGTTGCCTTACCCATCACCATACTAATCAACCATTCTATTCAAGAAGGTCATGTACCCCAACTATGGAAAAAGGCCTTCATTATACCACTGCACATAGGGGGTAACAATAATGATGTTACAAACTTCCGCCCTATTGCCATCCTATCCCCCATCTCTAAACCCCTTGAAAAATGTATCCATCTACAACTACTTCCCTACCTTATCGACAATCACTTACTCCAGCACAGCATGGATTTAGACCTGGCCACAGTACTACCACTGCCCTTCTTTCCTTCTTAGAAATTGTTAACAAAGCCCGTGACTCTGGCTGCATGGTATCCACCCTCCTACTCGACCTCTCTAAGGCCTTCGATACAATATCTCATAACCTTCTCCAAGCTAAACTCTCTAAACTAAACCTATCCCTCTCCCTCCTCAAATGGTTTGATTGCTACCTCTCAAATAGACACCAAGCAGTCAAATGGAAAACAGCTACCTCCTCCTTCCTTGACACCCCCACAGGAGTCCCCCAGGGTTCCATACTGGGTCCCCTCCTCTTTAATATATTTATAAATGATTTCCATTGTTCAATCCCTAATGCAAAATTTATCCAATATGCCAATGATTCAACAATTATCTGTTCCGCCACCTCCATCCCCACACTAATAAAGCTCACACAAGAAGCTTTCTCTACCACTGAACACTGGATGTTAGATAATCACCTAGCACTCAATGCCTCAAAAACCAAACTAATGTTATTTACCCTACAAAAACAACCATCATTGACAAGAATTCATTTTCCATCAAAAGCCATAATAATACATCTCTTGAATTAGTATCTGAGGCTAAATTACTAGGAGTCATCATTGATGATCAACTCAAATTCACCTCTCACCTATAAATAAATAAAAAAAACCACACCAAAAACTTGGCATGCTCTACCCCAATAATCACTACCTTACTCCTTCTACTAAGTTTATTCTCTCTCTACCACATATCTCGTCCCTTCTCTTCTTTACAGTGCGGCACTTCTTAGAAACCTTCGATCCTCTCTTAAGACAAAAGTCTCCTCTTGCTATTACAAAATTGATAAGTTTGCCACAAGCCAAAAGTCTTCTACCCATCACTGTCTAGCACTTCATCAATTAAATTGATTAGATCTGCCTAGTTATCTCTCCTTTATTCAACTCACTCATGCCCACAAACTCATCATCTCTCCCTCCCTCTGTCCCTCCCTATCCTCTACCTTCGAAATGCACCTACCTGAATGACTATTAAGATCTAACAATCAAAACCTAGTAGAACTGCATAAACCTACCCGACCCTCAGGCAAAAATCTCCTATCCTTCGCCCTCGCGCTCCAATGGAACTCCCTACCTCCATCTATCCGTACTACTACAAACCTCTCTTCATTTAAAAACTCACTCCACTCATACCTAATTTCTCAGTGGAATTGCTTCTGCTTTCACCCCTCTTGCATCGTAGTCTTCTTCAATTCCATACATGGTTTTAGCAGGTTCCGATCCATGTGTAAATAACTACTCTTGATTTACAATGCTGATACTTTTTATCTCAGATATTGTCTCTGTTAAATGAAATATTTTATCTGTAATTAGTATAACCTAATCTTTCACTGTCATTTTTTCTTTAGAGATTGTATGTTTAAATGCAATTTTTACTGGTACTTTTGTACTTACTATAACAAAAAGAAAACTTCTATTGTAACTTTGTCTGTAATTTTGTTTGTAATTATTGCTTTGTTTTTGAAGCTTTTCTCCCCAGGACTCCATTGAAAACGGGTTCTTCTAGGCCCATTGGACTATCCTGGTTAACCAACTGCAAATAAATAAATAAATAAATAAAGATGGGAACCTCCTCCCATACCTTCCTGCAACTTCACTCTTTTTACTCTGAGGCTGCTTACCCCTCTGGGGAAAAAGAGTTTTTTTTTTTTCACTTTTCTAAGCATGTGCAACATTGCATGCAAATAAATAGCAAAATTACATTGGCTTAAGCTACTAACTTTTTCTGTCTTTAGTAAATTTTGTATTGAATATTGATTTTCTAGACAAAGCTAAACATGGACTGCTATACAGCATATGAGACAGCAGGTGCAAACCATAACAAGAGTGTAATAAAAGAGACAGAACACAGAAAGCAGTGCAAGATTATGTTGGGTAATACGAGTAACTGATAGACTAGGATAAATATATTAATAGTGTATGTAAATGTCTTACAAAAGCATGGCTATAGACTATAGTTCCTATCTTAACAGCAGCAGGCATTCTTTTAAACAGTTTTCGTAAGAGACTGGCAGAGCTATGATGCAAGTGTAAAGGTGTGGTGTCTCCGATATGTAAAAAAAAACATAGTAGAGACATGGGAGATGAAATGTGTAATGAAGGAGTGCTGGTGTCTCCGATATGTAAAAAAAACATAGTAGAGACATGGGAGATGAAATGTGTAATGAAGGAGTGCTGGTGTCTCTGATATGTAAAAAAAAACATAGTAGAGACATGGGAGATGAAATGTGTAATGAAGGAGTGCTGGTGTCTCCGATATGTAAAAAAAACATAGTAGAGACATGGGAGATGAAATGTGTAATGAAGGAGTGCTGGTGTCTCCGATATGTAAAAAACATAGTAGAGACATGGGAGATGACATGTGTAATGAAGGAGTGCTGGTGTCTCCGATATGTAAAAAAACATAGTAGAGACATGGGAGATGAAATGTGTAATGAAGGAGTACTGGTGTCTCCGATATGTAAAAAAAAACATAGTAGAGACATGGGAGATGAAATGTGTAATGAAGGAGTGCTGGTGTCTCCGATATGTAAAAAACATAGTAGAGACATGGGAGATGAAATGTGTAATGAAGGAGTGCTGGTGTCTCCGATATGTAAAAAAAAACATAGTAGAGACATGGGAGATGAAATGTGTAATGAAGGAGTGCTGGTGTCTCCGATATGTAAAAAAACATAGTAGAGACATGGGAGATGAAATGTGTAATGAAGGAGTGCTGGTGTCTCTGATATGTAAAAAAACATAGTAGAGACATGGGAGATGAAATGTGTAATGAAGGAGTGCTGGTGTCTCCGATATGTAAAAAAAACATAGTAGAGACATGGGAGATGACATGTGTAATGAAGGAGTGCTGGTGTCTCCGATATGTAAAAAAAACATAGTAGAGACATGGGAGATGAAATGTGTAATGAAGGAGTGCTGGTGTCTCCGATATGTAAAAAACATAGTAGAGACATGGGAGATGAAATGTGTAATGAAGGAGTGCTGGTGTCTCCGATATGTAAAAAAACATAGTAGAGACATGGGAGATGAAATGTGTAATGAAGGAGTGCTGGTGTCTCCCATATGTAAAAAACATAGTAGAGACATGGGAGATGACAAGTGTAATGAAGGAGTGCTGGTGTCTCCGATATGTAAAAAAACATAGTAGAGACATGGGAAATGAAATGTGTAATGAAGGAGTGCTGGTGTCTCCGATATGTAAAAAAACATAGTAGAGACATGGGAGATGAAATGTGTAATGAAGGAGTGCTGGTGTCTCCGATATGTAAAAAAACATAGTAGAGACATGGGAGATGAAATGTGTAATGAAGGAGTACTGGTGTCTCCGATATGTAAAAAAACATAGTAGAGACATGGGAGATGACAAGTGTAATGAAGGAGTGCTGGTGTCTCCGATATGTAAAAAAACATAGTAGAGACATGGGAGATGAAATGTGTAATGAAGGAGTGCTGGTGTCTCCAATATGTAAAAAAAAAAAACATAGTAAAGACATGGGAGATGAAATGTGTAATGAAGGAGTGCTGGTGTCTCCGATATGTAAAAAAACATAGTAGAGACATGGGAGATGAAATGTGTAATGAAGGAGTGCTGGTGTCTCCGATATGTAAAAAAACATAGTAGAGACATGGGAGATGAAATGTGTAATGAAGGAGTGCTGGTGTCTCCGATATGCAAAAAAAAAAACATAGTAGAGACATGGGAGATGAAATGTGTAATGAAGGAGTGCTGGTGTCTCCGATATGTAAAAAAACATAGTAGAGACATGGGAGATGACATGTGTAATGAAGGAGTGCTGGTGTCTCCGATATGTAAAAAAAACATAGTAGAGACATGGGAGATGACATGTGTAATGAAGGAGTGCTGGTGTCTCCGATATGTAAATAAAAATAGTAGAGATGTGGGAGATGAAATGTGTAATGAAGGAGTGCTGGTGTCTCCGATATGTAAAAAAAAACATAGTAGAGACATGGGAGATGAAATGTGTAATGAAGGAGTGCTGGTGTCTCCGATATGTAAAAACATAGTAGAGACATGGGAGATGACATGTGTAATGAAGGAGTGCTGGTGTCTCCGATATGTAAAAAACATAGAAGAGACATGGGAGATGAAATGTGTAATGAAGGAGTGCTGGTGTCTCCGATATGTAAAAAAAAACATAGTAGAGACATGGGAGATGAAATGTGTAATGAAGGAGTGCTGGTGTCTCCGATATGTAAAAAACATAGTAGAGACATGGGGGATGAAATGTGTAATGAAGGAGTGCTGGTGTCTCCGATATTTAAAAAAAACATAGTAGAGACATAGGAGATGAAATGTGTAATGAAGGAGTGCTGGTGTCTCCGATATGTAATACAAACATAGTAGAGACATGGGAGATGAAATGTGTAATGAAGGAGTGCTGGTGTCTCCGATATGTAAAAAAACATAGTAGAGACATAGGAGATGAAATGTGTAATGAAGAAGTACTGGTGTCTCCGATATCTGAAAAAAAAACAAAGTAGAGACATGGGAGATTAAATGTGTAATGAAGGAGTGCTGGTGTCTCCGATATGTAAAAAAAATAGTAGAGACATGGGAGATGAAATGTGTAATGAAGGAGTGCTGGTGTCTCCGATATGTAAAAAAAAACATAGTAGAGACATGGGAGATGACATGTGTAATGAAGGAGTGCTGGTGTCTCCGATATGTAAAAAAAACATAGTAGAGACATGGGAGATGAAATGTGTAATGAAGGAGTGCTGGTGTCTCTGATATGTAAAAAAAACATAGTAGAGACATGGGAGATGAAATGTGTAATGAAGGAGTGCTGGTGTCTCCGATATGTAAAAAAAACATAGTAGAGACATGGGAGATGACATGTGTAATGAAGGAGTGCTGGTGTCTCCGATATGTAAAAAAAACATAGTAGAGACATGGGAGATGAAATGTGTAATGAAGGAGTGCTGGTGTCTCCGATATGTAAAAAAACATAGTAGAGACATGGGAGATGAAATGTGTAATGAAGGAGTGCTGGTGTCTCCAATATGTAAAAAAAATAGAAGAGACATGGGAGATGAAATGTGTAATGAAGGAGTGCTGGTGTCTCCGATATGTAAAAAAACATAGTAGAGACATGGGAGATGAAATGTGTAATGAAGGAGTGCTGGTGTCTCGATATGTAAAAAACATAGTAGAGACATGGGAGATGAAATGTGTAATGAAGGAGTGCTGGTGTCTCCGATATGTAAAAAAAACATAGTAGAGACATGGGAGATGAAATGTGTAATGAAGGAGTGCTGGTGTCTCCGATATGTAAAAAACATAGTAGAGACATGGGAGATGACATGTGTAATGAAGGAGTGCTGGTGTCTCCGATATCTAAAAAAGACCATAGTAGAGACATGGGAGATGAAATGTGTAATGAAGGAGTGCTGGTGTCTCCGATATGTAAAAAAACATAGTAGAGACATGGGAGATGAAATGTGTAATGAAGGAGTGCTGGTGTCTCCGATATGTAAAAAAACATAGTAGAGACATGGGAGATGAAATGTGTAATGAAGGAGTGCTGGTGTCTCCGATATGTAAAAAACATAGTAGAGACATGGGAGATGAAATGTGTAATGAAGGAGTGCTGGTGTCTCCGATATGTAAAAACATAGTAGAGACATGGGAGATGACATGTGTAATGAAGGAGTGCTGGTGTCTCCGATATGTAAAAAACATAGTAGAGACATGGGAGATGAAATGTGTAATGAAGGAGTGCTGGTGTCTCCGATATGTAAAAAAAAAACATAGTAGAGACATGGGAGATGAAATGTGTAATGAAGGAGTGCTGGTGTCTCCAATATGTAAAAACATAGTAGAGACATGGGAGATGAAATGTGTAATGAAGGAGTGCTGGTGTCTCCGATATGTAAAAAAACATAGTAGAGACATGGGAGATGAAATGTGTAATGAAGGAGTGCTGGTGTCTCCAATATGTAAAAAACATAGTAGAGACATGGGAGATGAAATGTGTAATGAAGGAGTGCTGGTGTCTCCGATATGTAAAAAAAACATAGTAGAGACATGGGAGATGAAATGTGTAATGAAGGAGTGCTGGTGTCTCCGATATGTAAAAAAACATAGTAGAGACATGGGAGATGAAATGTGTAATGAAGGAGTGCTGGTGTCTCCGATATGTAAAAAAAAACATAGTAGAGACATGGGAGATGACATGTGTAATGAAGGAGTGCTGGTGTCTCCGATATGTAAAAAAAACATAGTAGAGACATGGGAGATGAAATGTGTAATGAAGGAGTGCTGGTGTCTCCGATATGTAAAAAAAACATAGTAGAGACATGGGAGATGAAATGTGTAATGAAGGAGTGCTGGTGTCTCCGATATGTAAAAAAAA
The DNA here is from genome assembly GCF_019279795.1 of Protopterus annectens. Classification (NCBI taxonomy): domain Eukaryota; kingdom Metazoa; phylum Chordata; order Ceratodontiformes; family Protopteridae; genus Protopterus; species Protopterus annectens. The sequence continues at coordinate 1,111,215,903 of NC_056728.1, forward strand.
ACATAGTAGAGACATGGGAGATGAAATGTGTAATGAAGGAGTGCTGGTGTCTCCGATATGTAAAAAAAACATAGTAGAGACATGGGAGATGAAATGTGTAATGAAGGAGTGCTGGTGTCTCCGATATGTAAAAAAACATAGTAGAGACATGGGAGATGAAATGTGTAATGAAGGAGTGCTGGTGTCTCCGATATGTAAAAAAAACATAGTAGAGACATGGGAGATGAAATGTGTAATGAAGGAGTGCTGGTGTCTCCGATATGTAAAAAAAACATAGTAGAGACATGGGAGATGAAATGTGTAATGAAGGAGTGCTGGTGTCTCCGATATGTAAAAAAAACATAGTAGAGACATGGGAGATGACATGTGTAATGAAGGAGTGCTGGTGTCTCCGATATGTAAAAAAAAACATAGTAGAGACATGGGAGATGAAATGTGTAATGAAGGAGTGCTGGTGTCTCCGATATGTAAAAAAAACATAGTAGAGACATGGGAGATGACATGTGTAATGAAGGAGTGCTGGTGTCTCCGATATGTAAAAAAACATAGTAGAGACATGGGAGATGAAATGTGTAATGAAGGAGTGCTGGTGTCTCCGATATGTAAAAAAACATAGTAGAGACATGGGAGATGAAATGTGTAATGAAGGAGTGCTGGTGTCTCCGATATGTAAAAAAAACATAGTAGAGACATGGGAGATGAAATGTGTAATGAAGGAGTGCTGGTGTCTCCGATATGTAAAAAAAAACATAGTAGAGACATGGGAGATGAAATGTGTAATGAAGGAGTGCTGGTGTCTCCGATATGTAAAAAAAACATAGTAGAGACATGGGAGATGAAATGTGTAATGAAGGAGTGCTGGTGTCTCCGATATGTAAAAAACATAGTAGAGACATGGGAGATGAAATGTGTAATGAAGGAGTGCTGGTGTCTCCGATATGTAAAAAAACATAGTAGAGACATGGGAGATGAAATGTGTAATGAAGGAGTACTGGTGTCTCCGATATGTGATATAAAAACATAGTAGAGACATGGGAGATGAAATGTGTAATGAAGGAGTGCTGGTGTCTCCGATATGTAAAAAAACATAGTAGAGACATGGGAGATGAAATGTGTAATGAAGGAGTGCTGGTGTCTCCGATATGTAAAAAAACATAGTAGAGACATGGGAGATGAAATGTGTAATGAAGGAGTGCTGGTGTCTCCGATATGTAAAAAAAACATAGTAGAGACATGGGAGATGAAATGTGTAATGAAGGAGTGCTGGTGTCTCGATATGTAAAAAAACATAGTAGAGACATGGGAGATGAAATGTGTAATGAAGGAGTGCTGGTGTCTCCGATATGTAAAAAAAACATAGTAGAGACATGGGAGATGACATGTGTAATGAAGGAGTGCTGGTGTCTCTGATATGTAAAAAAACATAGTAGAGACATGGGAGATGAAATGTGTAATGAAGGAGTGCTGGTGTCTCCGATATGTAAAAAAACATAGTAGAGACATGGGAGATGAAATGTGTAATGAAGGAGTGCTGGTGTCTCCGATATGTAAAAAAAAACATAGTAGAGACATGGGAGATGAAATGTGTAATGAAGGAGTGCTGGTGTCTCCGATATGTAAAAAAAACATAGTAGAGACATGGGAGATGAAATGTGTAATGAAGGAGTGCTGGTGTCTCCGATATGCATAAAAACATAGTAAAGACATGGGAGATGAAATGTGTAATGAAGGAGTGCTGGTGTCTCCGTTATGTAAAAAACATTGTAGAGACATGGGAGTTGAAATGTGTAATGAAGGGGTGCTGGTGTCTCCGATATGTAAAAACATAGTAGAGACATGGGAGATGACATGTGTAATGAAGGAGTGCTGGTGTCTCGATATGTAAAAAACATAGTAGAGACATGGGAGATGAAATGTGTAATGAAGGAGTGCTGGTGTCTCCGATATGTAAAAAACATAGTAGGGACATGGGAGATGAAATGTGTAATGAAGGAGTGCTGGTGTCTCGATATGTAAAAAACATAGTAGAGACATGGGAGATGAAATGTGTAATGAAGGAGTGCTGGTGTCTCCGATATGTAAAAAAAAATAGTAGAGACATGGGAGATGAAATGTGTAATGAAGGAGTGCTGGTGTCTCCGCTATGTAAAAAACATAGTAGAGACATGGGAGATGAAATGTGTAATGAAGGAGTGCTGGTGTCTCCGATATGTAAAAAAACATAGTAGAGACATGGGAGATGACATGTGTAATGAAGGAGTGCTGGTGTCTCCGATATGTAACAAAACATAGTAAAGACATGGGAGATGAAATGTGTAATGAAGGAGTGCTGGTGTCTCCGATATGTAAAAAAACATAGTAGAGACATGGGAGATGAAATGTGTAATGAAGGAGTGCTGGTGTCTCCGATATGTAAAAAAAAACATAGTAGA